>NC_057813.1:651798881-652057463 GCF_018294505.1 Triticum aestivum
TGATGGTACCCGGAATAAGCGTCCAAGAAAGAAAGTCGCTCACATCCCGTAGTCGAGTCGACTATTTGGTCGATGCGGGGAAGAGGAAAATGATCTTTCGGGTAGGCCCGATTGATATGCTTGAAATCGATGCACATGCGAAGTGAATTGTCCTTTTTGGGGACCATGACGACATTGGCGAGCCACTCGGAGTGGTAAATCTCTCGGATAAACTCTGCTGCTAGGAGCTGAGCCACTTCTTCGCCAATGGCCTTCCTTTTCTGGACGGCGGACCGTCGCAGATGTTCCTTCACAGGTTTTGCCTTTGAATCGACTCGTAGACAATTCTCAGCCAGTCCCCTGGGTACACCCGGCATGTCAGAAGGTTTCCATGCAAAGATGTCCCAGTTCTCACGGAGGAACTGGATGAGCGCTTCTTCCTATTTGGGGTCGAGTGTTGTGGAGATATGAGTCGGAGCAGCGTTAGGGTCCGTCGGGTGGATGTGAACGGGTTTTGTCTCACCGGACGACTGAAATGCTGATTCCGTAGCAGGCTTCTTGGCTCGCAACAACTCACTCGGGTCTGCATTCCTTTGTTGTTCCTGCCACTCTTGTGCCACCATCTGAGCATCAGCGATCTTTGAGCCTTTCTGGAAGCACTCTTCTGCCTTCTTGCGGTTACCAGTGACAGTGATCATGCCTTTAGGTCCAGGCATCTTTAGTTTGAGGTACACGTAACATGGTCGAGCCATAAAACTTGCATAAGCTGGCCTGCCCAAAATTGCATGATAGGCACTCTGGAAAGCCACAACCTCAAATGCCAGCTTCTCCTTGCAGAAATTCTTTGAATCACCAAAAACTACGTCAAGAGCAATCTGGCCGAGTGATGCGGCCTTCTTGCCAAGGATGACTCCATAAAAACTCATGTTGCTTGTGCTCAGCCTGGACATCGGAATGCCCATCCCTTTCAGCGTCTCAGCATACAGTATATTCAAACTGCTGCCGCCGTCCATCAACACTTTGGTCAGTCGAGTGCCTTCAACGACGGGATCGACCACCAGCGCTTGCCTCCCAGGGGTGGCTATGTGCGTGGGGTGGTCAGATTGGTCGAATGTAATGGCAGTCTGAGACCACTTCAGGTAATTGGGTGTTGACGGAGCAGCCATATTCACCTCTCGGTTTATAACTTTCAGTCGGTTTTTGCTCTCAACATCGGCAAAAATCATCAAGGTGGAATTGACCTGCGGATATTCCTCGTCACTATCCTCCTTGTCCTCAACCTTGTCCGACTCTTTTTCTTTGTCCTTGGGCTGCTTCCCTTGGAACTGCTGTATCAGGAGTCGACACTGTCGAGTGGTATGCTTCGGGTAGATGAAATTACCCTCTTCGTCTTTCTTGGTGTGGATGTGACATGGTAAATCCAACACGTCATTTCCTTCTTTATCTTTTACTTTCTTGGGGTTCCAAGGCCCCTTGGGTTTCCCTTTGAACTTTCCTTGGTTCAGGGCCAAGGCTTCTCCAGGAGCGGCTGGCTCGGCTTTACGCTTTTGCTTCCGACTGGAATTTCCGCCTCCGGTGTCCTGGGCGACTGACTTGTGCTTGCCGCTCCGGAGCCGATCCTCTTCCTCACCATTGGCATATTTGGTGGCAATTTCCATCATTCGACTCAGAGACATGTCTCCGGTTCGACCGAATTTCAGACTTAGCTCTCTGTACTTTACGCCCTCCTTGAAGGCGCAAACTCCCTGGTGATCAGATACATTTTCTACTGTGTGATGCAGTGTGATCCATCTCTGGATGTAATCCCTCAGAGTCTCATTCGACTTCTGTACACAAGATTGCAGCTCTGTCAGTCCCGCCGGCCGCTTGCACGTTCCTTCGAACGTCCTGACAAACACTCGGGAGAGGTCCTCCCATGTGTAGATGCTGCTGGGTGTCAACTGATTCAGCCATGCCCTGGCTGACCCTTCCAACATGAGAGGCAGATGCTTCATGGCCACCTCGTCATTTCCACCGCCGATCTGAACAGCCACTCGGTAGTCCTCAAGCCAAGTATCGGGCTTGGACTCACCGTTGAACTTGCTGACTCCAGTCGCCAACCTGAAGTTGGGAGGAATCACCGCGGCTCTGATGGCTCTGCTGAAACACTCTGGTCCGGAGACGTGCACTCGGCTGCTGGTGGGTACATCTCTGTCATTACCCTCTCTGTGGGCTCTGTTCCGGTCGACCAGACCTTGAACGATGATGGATCTCGCATCAAAGCCTGGTTCCCTGGGGTCGACTGGAATTCTTCGCCCGCCACTGTACTGGCGTCTGTCATCCTGCTGTCGAGGCATATATGATCCACCCCTCCGGGGAGGAGTGGGCACTCGACGTCGATCGTTGCGATCGACTCGGTGATCATCCTGCTCATAGTTCCTGTACTGATCGTGTCGGTCACCATGCCCTTCACGCCTCGGGGGCGATCTGGGGCTATGAGCTGACTGGACAGTATTCGCCGCCACGGACCTGCTATGAATCCTGTTCCGCGACTGCGACACAGCCGAATTCTGATCTCCAGCTGCCCGGAGCAAATCCCTGATCTGCATCAAGCCACTGCCAGCCTCTGACTGGGAAGGCTGAATCGACTCTGCTATACGTGTTACAGCTGCCAAATTCTGGATTGGAGTGCGGTATACCTGAGTCGGAGGTTTAAAGAGTTGGCGTCGACTGGAGTCTGGAATCCGTTGCCGCGCGCGCTCGACGAGTGCCCGCTGAAGGTTCTCCAGTTGAGTGCGCTCAGCCAGGTTGGCCAAGCGCGCGTCCTCTAAGGCGCGAGCCTCAGGGGTTTCTCCTACGATCGGAGTATGAAGCGCATCCATGTTCTGGCGGCGAAGCTCTTCCCTGTGCTGCGAGTCGAGGGGCTCGGGGCAGTACTCCTCATGGTCGTGCGACAGGTCGCCTCCGCCGTTGCCTCCCTCGGTGCCAGGAAAGCCGGGGGGAACATGCGGTCCATTGACCATCAGGAGCTCCGCCGCCGGATCACTGCTGTCGCATTCGGATGCGATCTCCGCGGAGCCAGTCAAACAGGCCGTAGAGAGATTCGTCGGGCTCGATTGCCGCGACTTGGGCAGTGGTCGACTGGCGAGCCACTGCGTGCCTCACCCACGCTGAAGCCTTGACCGGCCGGAGCGCTTACGCCGGCGGGAAGCTGGGAGGGAGGATGACACGAAAACCGGCCGATACTGAGTCGACGGCTGCCGCAGAAGGACGCCGCGGACGCATGCTCGAAAGTGTGTAGCTCCGCGGACCGGGAGCGTATCCACGTCGAGCGGAGCCTCCTGCAGCCAGGCAGAGTCGTCGGCGAGGAAAGTGAGCGCGCTGAGACGGATCTCACGGCCCTCGACCAAGACTCCACCTGAAACCATGATGATGGGAATTGAAAAGATTGCAACTTCTCCAACAAGTCGCTAAGACACCTGCCCCACGGTGGGCGCCAACTGTCATGGTTCTAAGTCTGACAGTAGAATGGGGGGTAGGTATGGAGAGGCAAGATCCTAGCTATAGAGCAGTTGTGCACACAAGTGTTTTACGAGTTCAGGCCCTTCTCGAAGGAAGTAACAGCCCTACGTCTCGGAGCCCGGAGGCGGTCGACTAGATTATGTGTGTGAGAGTTACAGGGGTGTGAACCCTTCTACCAGTGGAGCGGGGTGGCTTATATAGAGGACGCCAAGACCCCAGCCAGCCCACGTAGCAGACGTTAAAGTACATTAAGGTCTGGCGTTACAGGTAACGCCCTACATAAAGTGCCATCATGACCATTAAGACTACTTAATTACAGACCGTTTGGATATAGAGTAGATCCTGAACTCCTAGTGGTCGAGTGAGTCTTCATGGTCGAGTGTCTTCAGGTTCGTCGAGTGTCTTCTAGTCCGTCGAGTGGAGTTCCTCTTGGGCGACTAGAAGACGGCTTCTTCTAAGAGATGTCCTTGGGGAGTGTACCTTGGTCAGGTTCATGACCCTACCCTAGGTACATGACTTCATCAACGGCTACGCGCGGGAGAAGGTGGCGGCAGGCGGGCCGGCCTGGCTCGGCTGGGCTTCGGCCTAGTCGGGCGCTAGTATTTTTTTTAATAATTCCGCCAAACAGAAAAAAAAATTCTAGCAAAAGAAATAAAAATATAAAAATGCCAAAACAAATTTTCATTGTCTAAATAAAATATTTAAAAAAGATGAACATTTTCTTCGCCCTAATATGCAGTTTTGAAAAACATGCATTTTTTCCTAAATTCAAATAAAATAGCGAAAACTCCAAAATAAAACTTATTTGATTTTTTTATTAAATCCTCTATATTTCTTTGTTTTGGGAAAGTCATTTTAGTCCCTCTCTCTTATTTTTATAATCGAAATAATTGAAGATAAAATAAATAAAATCAAATGATCTGATTTTCAAAGTTCAAGAAAAACTCAAATATGAAAATAACTAAATCCCCAACTCTCTCCGAGGGTCCTTGAGTTGTGTAAAATTTCTAGGATCAAACCAAAAACAAAGAAAATACGATATGCATTGATGATCTAGTGTATAACATTCCAAATTGAAAATTTGGGATGTTACATCTTTGGTTCGAATACGACCTATGTTTGAACAGGAAGCCCCCAAATGACCTTGAGTCTTTACGGATAGATTAAAATATGATCATAAGCCAGACCAAAAGGGTTAAGATAGATTCGAATACAATCAGCCCCCAATTGATCTTTTGAAATTATGATGATGAAGACATATGATCTTTGAGGATGAAAAGGACAGAGGTCCTGCTTTATTATTGATAATATATACATCGTCAAGATATGTACATCATGAGAGCCGGTGGCTCAAACGTAGTAAGGCCGAAGATAAGCTATATTCCACGGCTGGTGGGTCTCCTCCTCCGACTTACGTGAGTCTTTATGCTCTCGAACATCGATAAGGTAGTATGACCCGTTGTTCAAATTCTTGCTGACCACAAAGGGCCCTTCCAAAGGCGGGGATAACTTGTGTGCATCAGTTTGATCCTGTATGAGCCGGAGCACCAAATCACCTTCTTGAAAGGTTCTGGACTTGACCCGGCGGCTTTGATAACGGTGCATGTCCTGTTGGTAAATCGCCGAGCGGGCTGCTGCCAAGTCACGCTTCTCATCCAACAAGTCAAGTGCCTCCTGACGTGCTTGCTCATTATCACCTTCCACGTAAGCCGCCACTCGGGGCGAGTCATGACGGATGTCACTAGAAAGGGGTGTAACCCGTAGATCTGTTGGGGGTAGTATTGATGCTCCACAACACTGATGGTAACTCCTCCACCCAACAACCCGGTGTTCGTTGCAAAGGAACTAGAAGCTGGGGCTTGATACCCTTCAAAATCTCCTGATTGGCTCTTTCTACTTGACCATTGGATTGGGGGTGAGCTACTGATGAGACATCAAGCCGGATATGCTCACGTTGAAAAAACTCTTCCATAGCCCCCTTGGACAAGTTAGTGCCATTATCAGTTATGATACTATGGGGGATGCCAAAACGGAAAATCACCTTTTTCATGAATTGAACCATTGTGGTCGCGTCACACTTACTGACCGGCTCGGCTTCTACCCACTTTGTGAACTTATCCACTGCCACCAAAAGGTGGGTCTTTTTGTCCTTGGATCTTTTGAAAGGCCCAACCATGTCATGCCCCCACACAACAAACAGCCAAGTAATTAGTATCATCCTCAATTCTTGAGCCGGCACGTGAGCTCGCCGTGAAAATTTCTGACACCCGTTGCATTTACTGACCAAATCTTCTGCATCAGCATGACCCGTCAGCCAATAAAATCAATGACGGAAAGCCTTGGCCACAAGGGACTTTGAACCGGCATGATTGCCACAATCTCCTTCACAAATCTCACAAAGATTCTCTTGACCTTCCTCAGGAGATACACAATGCTGAAACGCCGCAGTGACGCTGCGATTATGCAACTCGCCATTGGCAATCGTCATTGACTTAGACCACCATGTTATTTGTCTAGCCAAGGTTTCATCCACAGGCAATTCTCCCCGGTTCATGTAAGCCAAATATGGCACTGTCTAATCTGGGATGACATGAAGAGCCGCCACCAGCTGTGCTTCCGGGTCTGGGACAGCCAAGCCTTCCTCTGTAGGTAACTTAACAGAAGGATTATGCAGGACATCCAAGAAAGTATTCAAGGGTACCGGTTTATGCTGAGATCCAAGCCGGCTTAAAGCATCAGCCGCCTCATTCTTCCTACGATCGATGTGCTCCACTTGATAACCCTTGATGTGTCCAGCAACAGCATCAACTTCACAGCGGTAAGCCGGCATGAGGGGATCCTTGGAATCCCACTTGCCTGAGACTTGTTGAGCTACCAAATCTGAGTCGTTGAAGCACCTTACCCGGCTTAAGCTCTTCTCCTTAGCCATCCGAAGACCATGGAGCAAGGCCTCATACTCAGCTGCATTGTTAGTACAAGGAAACATCAATCTTAACACATAACAAAATTTGTCACCTCGAGGGGAAGCCAAAACAATTCCAGCCCCCGAGCCTTCCAATTGCCTGGATCCGTCAAAGTGAATAGTCTAGTATGTGTTGTCTGGCTTCTCTTCAGGCGCCTGCAATTCTTTCCAATCATTGAGGAAATCCACCAGTGCTTGAGACTTGATAGAAGTGTGTGGTACATACTTTAAACCATGAGGCCCAAGATCAATAGCCCACTTGGTGACTCGTCCCGTAGCCTCTGGATGATATCCCCTAAAGGAGCAGAACTGGCCACAGTGATGGGATGACCCAGAAAATAATGCTTAAGCTTCCGACTGGCCATGAACACCCCATAAACAAGCTTCTGCCAATGCGGATACCTCTGTTTAGACTCAATAAGCACCTCACTGATGTAGTAAACCGTCCGTTGAACCGGATATTCCTTACCAGTCTCCTTGCGCTCCAGCACAATGGCCACACTGACAACACGTGCGTTAGTAGCCACATATAACAATAAGGGCTCCTTACCAATGGGGGCGGCAAGAACCGGCAGCTTAGCCAGATTGCTGCTACTGCTGACCACCTTGGCCAGATTGTTGATTGTAGCCGCCTTGACTACCTTGATTGAAACCGCCTTGATTATTCTGGTGGCCCTGAAAGCTGGAACCAGAACCACAACTTCCATTGTTCGGACCATGAAAGCAGCCGCCTCCTGAACCACCACCCGGCCAATGATTACCGTCAAACATGTTAGAATTCTTGAAATCTCTCATGATAGTGCAATCCTTCCATAGGTGAGTAGCCGACTTCTCTTGAGTGTCGTGCTTCGGGCAAGGTTCATTTAACAACTGCTCGAGAGTGGGACGTGACCTGCCAGACCGAGGAGGTGGCCTCCCCTTATGCCGCTGATTGTATCCCTGTGCATTTGTACTAGCCACAAACTCCAAACTAACATTAGCCTTACATTTGTTATTGCCCCCTTGATTCACCGGGTTATGCTCCGAACCCTTCGCATTGCCGTTCTTCTTTCCCTTCCCTACGTTCTCATCGTTAGATTCAGGATCCTTGGTACTATCAGAGTCGGCATATTTGACTAGAGTCCCCATCAGCTGGCCCATGTCGTTACACTCGCGGTTGAGCTGCCCCAGCTTCATTTTCAGAGGCTCAAAACGGCATTTTTTTCTCCAACATTAAGACTATAGAGCCGGCGTCCATCTTACCACATGAATGTATTATAGCTTTGACCGGTCGCACCCAATGGGTCGTGGATTCGCCCTCCTCTTGCTTGCAGTTAGTGAAGTTCAGAATCGACATGGGTTGTTTGCATGTGTCCTTAAAATTCTGGATAAATCGCTCCTTCAATTCCACCCATGAACTGATGGAATTTAGTGGCAATGCCTTCAACCAGTTACGAGTCGTTCCATCTAGCATCATGGTGAAGTACTTGGCCATTGCAGCATCACTGACTTCCACTAGCTCCATGGCCATCTCGTAACTCTCGATCCATGCCCCAGGCTGTAAGTCAGTCGTATAATTAGGCACTTTACGAGGTCCCTTGAAATCCTTAGGCAAATGCTCGTTACGTAGAGCCGGCACTAAACAAGGTACGGCCTCAGTCCTGGTTACCAAACCTACCTCAATTGACGCCATCGGATAAACCGGCAGAGGCTGATAAACCGCCTGTTGAGCTGCCATCCCTGCCGCCTGTTGAGCCGCCTACTGAGCCGCCTGCTCAATCTCCTGACGCACTCTGTCCTAATTACGCACATTAGGAACCCCACCCTATGCCGGGTCGTACCCACGCACCTGATCGCAATGCTGGGCATTGCTTGAAATGGCTGGCGAGTCTAGGTGCCTGCTATAACTCTTGCTCCGGCCTGGACATGGGGTTGAATGAATCCTGTCTCTACCGTAAGAGTACGCCTCCTGCTGTGCTAAAGCTATCCGAAGAAGATCTCTGACCCTTCGTGTCTCAACCGCTGTCGGAGAGTCGCCATCGACTGGGAGAGCCGCCAATCGTGCTGCTGCAGCAATCATGTTCTCCAGTGGATTAGAATAATGACCCGGTGGTACTGGTACATGCTGAGGCGGAGCGGTGTTTAGACGTGGGGGTTCCATCACCCGCTGCTGAGCCGGCGCTCCTGACCCAGGAGCTGCAGTCCGGTTTACCTCCGCCGGGTTACTAGGCCCTGCACCAGGCGTTCTGAAAGTGCAACTATCCCTAGGTGGTTTTGGTAATTCATAACAACATATAGCTCATTGAGCTAATGCTATTCCAAGACTATTATTTCAGGAAAGCTCAATGAATGGCATGGCATGGATGATGAAAGTGGATCCCTCAAAATACTAAGGACAAAGGATTGGCTCAAGCTCAAACGCTCAAGACTCTTCATTTTACATTTTAGTGATCCAAGATCACATTGAGTCTATAGGAAAAGCCAATACTATCCAGAAGGGATGAGGTGTTGCTTAATGAGCCTCTTGCTTCATGTGCTTAGTGATATGCTCCAAAACCCTCAACTACTTTCCCACATCCACAAATGACCTAAACCTAAAGCCAAAATCGGTCACACCGATTCTTTCTATCTGGCGCCACCTATTCCAAAAGTCATAGCCACTGCCACAAACCCTAAGCAAATCGGTCTTACCGATAGGGATCTCGGTCTCAGCAAGATGGGGTTGCAATCTCTCTGTTTCCCTTCGTAACGTTTCAGTCTAACCGAAGTGAGCGATCTGTCCCACCGAGATTGCAATGTAAACTCTCTGTTTCCTTTTTGTAACATTTCGGTCTCACCAAAAAGAGCAAATCGGTCCCACCGAGTATACCCGACCAACTCTCTGGAAAGCTTATTACCAAATCGGTCTCACCGAGTTTGTGTAATCGGTCTCACCGAGATTACGTTATGCCCTAACCCTAACCGAATAGGCCTCATCGAGATGCATGTCAGTCCCACCGGAAATCACTAATGGCCACTAGGTTTACTAAATCCGTCCGACCGAGTTTAACGATTCGGTCCCACCGAGTTTGGTAAATTGTGTGTAACGGTTAGATTTTGTGTGGAGGCTATATATACCCCTCCACCTCCTCTTCATTCGTGGAGAGAGCCATCAGACTAAACCTATACTTCCAACTTACCATTTCTGAGAGAGAACCACCTACTCATGTGTTGAGGCCAAGATATTCCATTCCTGCCATATGAATCTTGATCTCTAGCCTTCCCCAAGTTGCTTTCCACTCAAACCCTCTTTCCACTAGATCCATATCCTATGAGAGAGAATTGAGTGTTGGGGAGACTATCATTTGAAACACAAGAGCAAGGAGTTCATCATCAACGCACCATTTGTTACTTCTTGGAGAGTGGTGTCTCCTAGATTGGCTAGGTGTCACTTGGGAGCCTCCGACAAGATTGTGGAGTTGAACCCAGGAGTTTGTAAGGGCAAGGAGATCGTCTACTTCGTGAAGATCTACCGCTAGTGAGGCAAGTCCTTCGTGGGCGACGGCCATGGTGGGATAGACAAGGTTGCTTCTTCATGGACCCTTCGTGGGTGGAGCCCTCCGTGGACTCGCGCAGCCGTTACCCTTCGTGGTTTGAAGTCTCCATCAACGTGGATGTACGATAGCACCACCTATCGGAACCATGCCAAAAACATCCATGTCTCCAATTGCGTTTGAATCCTCCAAACCCTTCCCTTTACTTTCTTGAAAGTTGCATGCTTTAATTTCCGATGCCTATACACTCTTTGCATGCTTAGTTGAATTGTGTGATGATTGCTTGACTTGTCCTAAAATAGCTAAAATCTGCCAAACTCTAAAATTGGGAAAAGGTTAAGTTTTTATTGGTCAAGTAGTCTAATCACCCCCCCTCTAGACATACTTCAAGCTCCTACAAGTGGTATCAGAGCTTTGGTCTCCATTTGCTTTGATTTCCATAGCTTTTGGTGGTCATAGCCTTGGTTTCACAACCTAGGAGAGTATGGCGTCTAGCGAGGGAAATTATCACCGTAGAGGTCCTTACTTTGATGGTACTAATTTTGCTAGTTGGAAGCATAAGATGAAAATGCATATTCTTGGACATAACCCCGCCGTTTGGGCAATTATTTGTATTGGCTTGCAAGGTGAATTCTTCGATGGGAGAGAACCGAACCGTGAAGCGAATGTGGAAGAATTGAAGATGCTGCAATACAACGCTCAAGCCTGTGATATCATCTTCAATGGATTGTGCCCCGAAGAATTCAATAAAATCAGCCTTCTTGAGAATGCAAAGGAAATTTGGGATACTTTGATTGATATGCACGAAGGTACCGAATCCGTCAAGGAATCCAAGTTGGATGTGCTCCAAAGTCAGCCTGACAAGTTCAAAATGAAGGATGGTGAAGGTGTCGCTGAAATGTACTCTAGGCCTGCACTTATCACAAATGAGATTGCCGGCTTAGGGAGTGATGAGATGACCGACAAATTCATCATCAAGAAGATCCTAAGAGCATTGGATGGAAAGTATGATACCATGTGCACATTGATCCAAATGATGCCAAACTACAAAGAACTCAAGCCAACGGAAGTCATTGGAAGGATTGTTGCTCATGAGATGTCACTCAAGGATAAGGAGGAACTTCACAACAAGTCAAGTGGTGCTTACAAAGCCTCAAGTGAAGCCCCCACATCATCAAGTGAGAAACCAACCTTCAATGAAGAATTGATCTTATTGGTGAAGAACTTCAACAAATTCAACAAAAGTAGAAGCAAAGAAAGAAGCTCCAAGTCAAGGTCTTACAATGACAAGAGATCTTCTAGTCGAGAGCGAAATTGCTACAATTGTGGAAGACCCGGACACTACTCCAATGAGTGTACGGCACCCTACAAAAGAAGAGAAGATTCTCCAAGAAGAAGGAGCAAAAGAGAAGAATCACCACCAAGAGAGAGGAGGAGTAGAGATGATCGTTATGAACGAAGACCCTCATGGAGAAGTAAGGATTCGGAAAGAAAGGAAAAGTCATCAAGGAGCTACCAAAACGAAGACATCAAGCTCATGTTGGTGAATTGGTTTTCGGCTCCGACTCCGACAATCACTCCGAGAGAAGCTATCACTCCGACTCCGAACATACTCAAGATGAAGGTGTTGCCGGTCTAGCACTTGTGTCAACCAACTCCTATGACATATTTGATTCACCAAATGAAGGAATTGGAAGATGCTTCATGGCCAAAGGTCCAAAGGTAACACATCCCGAGTATGTTGATTTTAATAGTGATGAAGATGACTTGCTTGTGGATGATGATTTACTTGTTGACAACTCTAGTGATGAATACTATGATGAAACGTCAATTAATCATGCTAATCAAACGAATGAAAATGATAAGGAGAAAATTGAGCTTCTAACTAAAGAACTAAACACTCTTAAGTTGGCTCATGAAACTATCTTCGAAGATCATCGAGAACTTTTAAGGGCTCATGAGAAGTTACGCTTTGAAAAGCTCAATCTTGAGCAAGAGCATGAGTTCTTAAAGGCAATCAATGATGATCTCCGCAAGAAAGGTTCTTCTTACATTTCCAAGCATTTACTCTTATCTACTTACATGCCTCAAGTCAAGTCTAGTAACAAGTACAAGAAAGATACTTCCTCTAGTAGTAACAATAATAATGTCATATCCAATGGTGTTGCTTCTAGTAGTTCTCTTGATTCCACTAATGATTCTCTTAGCCAAGTTACAGTTGAGCAAGAAAATAGTTTATTGAAGGGAATTATAGAGAAAGGTGTTTACAAGAGCCTTGCCGGGAGTAAGAAATTCGAGGAAATTGTACGCAAGCAAGGAAGGCACCGGAAGAATCAAGGTGTTGGTTTTGAACGAAAGTTCAACGCCAATGGAGTTGAATGGGAAGAAGATCAATACCCCAAGACAAAGTTTGTTCCTCAACAAGAGAAGTACGATCCTACTTCCTTCAAGGGGACACAAGCTCAAGATGGTCTTCCACCACAAGACCACAAGAACAAAGGCAAGGACAAGCTTCAAGAAGAGATTGATGCATCTGAAGAAGCACCTAAAGCCTCGTTCAAGTGGGTCCCCAAGACTACATCAAGTTCTACTTCATCAAGTACAACTACAACTCCAAGGATTCCCATCAAGATGATGTGGATCCCGAAGAAGAAGAACTAGAGAGTTCTTGAGGGTGACTCTGCCAACATTCTTCACTCATATCATTTTGGCAAGAACAAGTGAAATCAACTTTCACATCTTGCACTAGTTCAAGGAGTCACAAACCCTCTTGTTGTTAAGGCAAGGGACAAGGTAACTTAATGATTTCATGGACATCATTTTGTGTGTGCATCACTCTATGTCTATGGATATTCTCGTTTGTTCCTCGTGGGACTAACCCATGTAGGCAAGTTGAAAGTGCAACTCATTCCAAAGGATTGCTCCAAATGATCTACATTGAGCATCCACATCTTCAACACCTACATGAAGTCATCATCGACAAAACCCAAGGTTAGTTCATCCCTTTAAAGGGGGGATCTCACATCTCGGGGGAGCTTAACTCAAAAAATTGAGTAAAGCAACTCTAATGGTGTGAACATAGTAATGCATTATGTAAAAGTGGTAACCCCACTTGAGCTTAAACGATGAGTATGACCTATGATCAAATGTTCTCATTTGACTCCTAAGTCAATATACTCATATATAGATGACCTAGTCATCGCCAATTGCTTGATAGATGCTAAAATTGGTTGTGCATGCTTTGCCACATATTTCATTTGCCATTTTATTGTGTGAGCATGTTGGTGCATATTTTACTCATTCAAGGACATCCACTTGTTGTTTTGATTGTTTGGTTCTTTCTTATTTTGGCCAAGTGGATGGACAAGAATGCCTAAGAATCTTCTTTAGCTACCTATGCTTTTCTCGTCTCAAATCTATTCATGCTACATCACAAAACTTGATCAAGTCAGATTCGAACAACTCTGTGTGAGGAGCACTCGGAGTCCCTGATTCGTCATAGACTTAAACTTCCAAAACCTCTTAGTGATTCTCGGTCTGACCGATCCTTCCATTTCGGTCCTACCGAGATCATCAAGTTGATCTGAGTTTTTAATCTCGGTGCAACCGATTTGAACTTTTCGGTCTCACCGATTTGCTGTAACTGAACACAGTTATGCATCTCGGTGCCACCGAGTTGTTCCACTCGGTCACACTGACAGGGTCGAGCTATATAAATAGCCACGGGCAAAATTTTGGAAATTTCTCCGAAACCCTTCACCCACGCAACAGCTCGCTCTGCCATCATGGTCTCCGGATCATCTCCTCGTCGCCAGCAGCCTCCTGTCGCTGGTCTCGGCCGCTGTCAACGGATTTCATCCCCGCCGTTGCTGCCGTAGCAAGTCCACCGCCAAGTTAGGGTATGGACTTAATCTTTATGCTATCCATGTCTGATTCCTGGCACATTGTTTTCATATTGATTCTTGCCACGATTGAAACTCTTCTATCCAGCCAAAGTAGTTCATAGATTAGATGTGATTCAAATTTTTAGGGTTAGGTTTCCGCAGAAACCATCTCGGACCCACCGAGTTGAAAAACTCGATCTCACCAATTTGGCTTATGCCATTGCACTAGTGACTCTCGGTCTGACCGAGAATTACTAATCGGTGCAACCGATTTGAGGATTCTGTGAAACCGTAGCAGTCTCGGTACCACCGAACTCAAACTCGGTCCAACCGAGATCATCAGTTTAGGTTCCAAAACTGCTTTGGTATCACCGAGTTTGAAAATCGGTGGATCCGAAATGCTTTCTGTGGAAAACTAAGACTGAACTTTTGAGTCATTCTTTTGCAAAAACCGCTGCATTTTGTGATGCTCATCTTTTCTATCTCATCTACAACTCTTCCCAGGGTCAGCAGTCAGCTTTTGCAGTATGTCTGATCAAAGTGACAGCCAGAACAGGTCAGAAGAGCAGATGGACTTGAGGTAGGGCACTAGTCCCTCAACTTCAGATGAAGGGAGCAGAAATACTCCTAGCAATTTGCCTAAGGCTGCAACTAGGCAAAGGAGGAAAAGAACCTCAGATTCAAGAATTGATAAACTCAAAGATGGGCACAGGAAAATATCAGTTGGATAAGGAACACTTTCCACTTTATCCAGACTTTGAGGACAATGAGGTTGTCATGAATGAAGATGATCCACAATCAGTTCAAGCTCAGGAGAAGAAGGAGAAGGCAAAGAGGGAGAAGGCTGCCAAGATGCCAACTCAAGAGGAGGCATCTGAATATTTCTTGAAAACCAAACAGGAGCATGTTGGTTACTTGATAGCATCATCTCTGAGGATCGAGAAGGGGTTGGTCACCCTAACTCAAAACCAGGAGAGCCTGGAAAGAATCATGGAACAAAAATTATATGATCTAGATGTCAAGGTAACTGAGATTCAGTCAGTTGTGGAGCAGCTGCAGGATGACATGTAGGAGAGGAAGGGTAAGACTACCACCAATGTGTTTGCCAGAGTGCCCAGAGCCCAGAGGTCAGTTGCAGTGCCAGTGACAGACACTAGAGCAACAACTTCAGCACCAACTCCTCCAGCTCCATCTACATCGACTGAAGCCTTCATTCTTGGAGTCATCCATACACCACCACCACCTGAAGACCAAGCCTGAGAGTCGATCTAGCACTATGCATTTTCTATGAACTTTTTGGTAACTTGTTGCCAAAGGGGAAGAAAAATGTATAGATCATAGGCTTCGAGAGAGAGAGAGTGTTGCTTTTGTTCTCTCTTGCTTTATTTGGTGGTTTTTCAATCTTTGTTTGCTTTTGGTTGAGATACTATGCTTGTGAGACATTGATGATCATGTGTTTGATCATATGCTACACTTATGCATGCTTGATACTATCCTATCTATCTTATGTGATCACTCACTATGCTTGGTGATGAGTGCATGTATTCATTGTTTATTATTTTGAGCGCTCCACCAAGATGTATGTGACATCGAAGAGTAACCCATGAGCCTAATTCATTGTGCATTTGCAGTCCAACGCAAATCTAAAACTATGCACAAATTTAGGGGGAGCTCTTGCTTATCACATACTTCTCAAAGCGTCGATGTTATTTAAATCTTAGTATCATTTGTCGAAGCTTTCACTACTGGAATCAGCTACTTTGCCATCTGCCAGCTCTTTGCCGTCAGCTAGCAGACGACAAAGAAGCTCTTTGCCATCAGCTACCAGAAAGCAGACGGCAAAGAATTGGCTGATGGCAAAGAAAGCCTCTGCCATCAGCCTGTTCTTTGCCGTCCGCTAGCTGACGGCAAAGAATCTTTGCCGTCCGCTAGCAGACGGCAAAGAGGGAGGGGGGCCCATTGAGGAGCTGTTTAAAAAATACTTAACGTCCCCCTCTTTGTCGTCTGCTAGAAGACGGCAAAGAGCAAAAGAGCGGACGACAAAGATTCAACATATCTAACGGCACGCCCCACCCCGCCCTCTCTCTCTGTTTCTCTCCTGCTCCCACACGCGCGCCGCCGCCCCCAGCACTCGCCGCCGCCCGGTCGCCCCACCGCCCCGGCGCCCCACCGGCCCCCTGCCCCGTCGCCCCCGCCGCCCTGCCGTCTCGGTGCCGCCGCGCCCCGGCCCCCGGCGCCCCAGCCCCCCGCGCCCCACTGCCCCGGGCCCGGCGTCGCCGCCCCAGGCCGCCCCGCCCCCCTCCTCCACCGGCCCCCCGCCTCGGCGCCACTGCCGCCCGGCGCCGTCGCCCCACCGGCCCCACGCCCTGTCTCCCCGCCGCCCTGCCGTCTCAGCGCCGCCGCGCCCCGGCCCCCCGGCCCCCCCCCCCGCGCCCCACCGCCCCGGGCCCGGCGCCGCCGCCCCAGGCCGCCCCCCCCCTCCTCCACCGGCCACCTCCTCCACCAGCCCAGGTGAGCTCTACCTCCTCTATTTTTCCTTTTTTTCTGTTTTTTTAGTTTTAGGTTTATGTTTAGTTTAGATTTAGTTTTAGTTTTAGTTTTAGGTTTAGTTTTAGTTTTAGGTTTAGTTTTAGTTTAGTTTTAGGTTTAGATTTAGTTTTTCCCTTTTTTTTCTTTTTTTTAGTTTTAGGTTTATGTTTAGTTTAGATTTAGTTTTAGTTTTAGTTTAGTTTTAGTTTTAGATTTAGGTTTAGATTTAGGTTTAGTTTTAGGTTTAGTTCAGTTTTAGGAAAGAAAAAGAAGAAGAAGAAAAAAACAGGAGAGGAGGAGAAGAAGAAGAGGAAAAAGGAAAGGAAGAAGAAGAAGAGGAGGAGGAGAAGAAAAAAGAAGAAGAGGAAGAAGAAGAAGAAAAAAGAGGAGAGGAGGAGAAGAAGAAGAGGAAAAAGGAAAGGAAGAAGAAGAAGAGGAGGAGGAGAAGAAAAAAGAAGAAGAGGAAGAAGAAGAAGAAAAAAGAGGAGAGGAGGAGAAGAAGAAGAGGAAAAAGGAAAGGAGGAAGAAGAAGAAGAAGAAGAAGAAGAAGAAGAAGAAGAAGAAGAAGAAGAAGAAGAAGAAGGAAAAAAGGAAGAAAAGGAAGAAGAGGAAGAAGAAGAAAAGGAAAAAAGAGGAAAAAACCCCGACCCGACACGGCACCCCGACCCCGACCCGGCACCCCGACACGACACCCCGACCCCGAGACCCCGTCCCCGACACCCCGACCCCGACCCCGACACCGACACCCCGACCCCGAGCCTGACCCGACACCCCGACCCCGCCACCGACACGACACCCCGACCCCGACCTGGCACCCCGACCCGACACCCCGACCCCGAGACCCCGACCCCGACCCCGACCCCGACAGCCCGACCCCGACCCCGACACCGACACCCCGACCCCGAGCCAGACCCGACACCCCGACCCCGACACCGACATGGCACCCCGACCCCGACCCGGCACCCCAACACCGACACCTCGACCCCGACACCGACACGACACCCCGACCCCGACCCGGCACCCCGATCCGACACCCCGACCCCGAGACCCCGACCCTGACCCTGACCCCGACACCCCCGACCCCGACCCCGACCCCGACACCGACCACCGACACCCCGACCCCGAGCCTGACCCGACACCCCGACCCCGACACCGACATGGCACCCCGACCCCCGACCCCAACCCGGCACCCGACCCCGACACCGACACCCCGACCCCGACACCGACACGACACCCCGACCCCGACCCGACACCCCGACCCCGAGACCCCGACCCCGACCCCGACCCCGACACCGACACCGACACCCCGACCCCGAGCCTGAGCCGACACCCCGACCCCGAGCCTGACCCGACACCCCGACCCCGACACCGACACGGCACCCCGACCCCGACCCGGCACCCTGACCCGACACCCCGACCCCGAGACCCCGACCCCGACCCCGACACGGCACCCCGACACCGACACGACACCCCGACCCCCGACACCTCCCGAAAAGGTGTTCTTTGGCCTTCCAGAGGCCGACGGGGTCATATATTTGTGAATTATTAGTTAGGTCATATATTTTTCGATTTTGTTATGAAAAACATCATATATAATTGTGTTGATCGGGTAGTTTTAAATGTGCAGTTGTTTATGTTGTACTTGATGATGATACACTTAAGTGATATACATATTATTATTCATGTCGGTACTTTTTTCATGTTGTACTAATTTCGTTTATTCTTTGTCATGGCAGGTGTTGAAAGATGGTGGGCGCTGGTCGGGAGCGCGCCGAGGCCCCTTCTTCGTCGGCGCATAGTGTGAGGTCTTCCATTCCACACACACGTCTCCGCCGAGCGTTGCTGGACAGTATGGCGACACCGCGGGCCCTTCTTCGTCGACCGCGGTGCCCAGCAGGGGACGAGGTAAGAAGAAGGGCCGAGGTGGAGCACGTGGTCGCGGGAGAGGAGGTAGGGTGATTCTTACGGCGCCTTCCTCGCTGCCGCCCCCAGCTGTTTCACCCGAGCACGTGACTGCTAGGGTGGACTCGTCTGAGGAGGAGGCTACACGGACTCCGGTCCATGAGCCTCCGGTCCACAGGTCTTCGGCCCACGAGCCTCGGGTCGACGGGCCTTCGGCCCACGAGACCCCGGAGGAGCACACGTCTGGATGGGGTACTTGGTCGGGTGAGCCTGAGGATGGCGGGGAGCCGAGTGGCCATGCTGATGATGGCGGGGAGGCGACTGATTTTGAGGAGGAGGGGGAGGAGGGGGGCAACGTCTACCAGCGTGGTGCTACATGGCTCCCGTCCGTGCCGGCGACCCGCGAGCAGAGGTGGTTGATTTTCCCTGATGGGGAGAGGTAAGTGCATTTAATCTTTTTGTACCTTATGCATTCACGTTTCTTCAAATAACTAATGCGTTGGCCTTGTCATGCTGCAGGGGTTGGCACCACCATGAAAGTGTCCGCCGGCCCAACTCCGTCCTTGGAGTTCTGATTCGGCAAAACTTTCTGGGGTTTGTCACGTTGCCTGGTGAGGGTCGTCTTCCAGAGGTTGGATTGAGTTGGGAGCACTACTTGGCTGCCCCGGCCCCGCCGGGTGAGATTATCGATGGTGTCTTGTGCAAGACGAGGGCAGACATGGTGATCAGAAAGTTCTGGGTAATTTCTCCTTTACACAATTAAAAATCTTCAACTCGCTAGTTATTAATTGTACTAATCAATATTGTCTCATTTGATTGCAGACATTCTACAGGTGTGAGGAGGGATATGAGGAGGAGGCGGCAGATGTTATCCACAAGGAGTGCAAGCGCCTACTTCAGAACTTACGGCATGAGGCTCGGGTGCAGTCTGTTCGAGACTACTACGCCGACCGTGGTATCAAGAAGTCCAAGCAGGAGTGCCGCGATAAGTTCTTGAGTAAGGAGCAGTACATGAAGGTAATTCTTAAGGCCTTGTACTTAATTCCTTCATTTAGTAATTCATAGCCGTAGCGCTGAAGTTTCTATTTGCTAACTTAGGCCCCTCAGAGATGGTGTGCGGATCGGATGGATTGTTGGGAGGTGTTGGTCGATGGGTGGTGCTCAAAAGAATGGCGGGCCACCCACAACGAGGCCAAGGACAAACGTGCCCAAATGGAAGGTGTGCCACACCACCAAGGCAGCTCCAACTTATTTCAGTACGGGCGGAACTGGGTATGTGGTTTGCTTCATGATTCATGCAATTCATTCATCATGCTAGCTTTAGCCCTTTAATTACTAATTTACTTTGTTTCTCTCTTTCAGGCACGCTACAATAAGGCGGATAAGGTGCCAGAGGTGTACGACCTGTATGCCATGGCCCACACTGGCTCTTACAAGAAAGTCAAGGCATTCTCTGCGTCTGACCTCGATGATCCAAAGAACTTCACCAACATCTCCGCCCACGACAAGCTCGTGCAATATAGAGATCAGGGGAAGGCGAGGAAAGGGGAGGACTTTAACCCGAGCCAGGGTCCCATTGATACAGAGTTGCTGATGATATCTGGTGGCGGGAGGTCCCATGGCTCCATAGCCATGGGAGATGGACTTATCCGTTGTCCTAGCACTCTCCCGGAGATCAAGGCGCGCCAGTCGAGCTCCGCTCCTGAGATAAGGCCTCGTGAACGGCCAGTCCAACTCGCCATCAAGGTTAGTTATACGTACTCAGCTATCTTTCTCCATTACATTGTGTGCGCTTCCATCAATGATTACAAATGGTCATGTGAGTGGTGTTGCAGGCTGCTATACAGAGTGAGAGAGATAGAACGGAGAAACTTCTGGCGGAGGCGGCGGAGAGGCAGCGGGAGTTGGAGGAGAGGACGACAAAGATGTTGGAGGAGGAGAGGGCACGGAATGACATGCAGGCAAGGGCCATGTATGAGCTCCTTGTGGTAAGTTTCTTCTGCAGATTACTTGCTAGTCTTAACATTTGAGTCTCATTACTAACTAGTATGACTCTGTTGTGAAAACCAAATGTGCAGTCTGTGTGCGAGAAGTCCGGTCAGACCGCTCCGCCGATGCCAGTGATTGCTCCTGGGAGCACGGTGAGTTTAATTTGAATGGACATTACTTGCTAGTCTTAACATTTGAGTGTCATAATGCTAACGAGACATTGGAAATGATCTTTGGTGCAGCTTAACTCCAGAAACGCATCGCACGATCCTTCTCCAGCTACCGGCACGAGCCAGCCCGCTCCTACACCTCCCTGATCACGGTAAGTTTCTCTAGACTTAGACTTAGCTTTATTTCCTCCAATATGCTTACCATAATGACCTAGAGTTAGCTTCTTTTCCTTCAAAATGACTTAATAAGCTTACTTATGTCAAAAATTGCATAATTAACTTAGTTAGCTCATAAACGATCCATTTTACCTAAGTTAGCTCTAATATGACTCATTTTACCTTAGTTAGCTTACAAGTGATCCAATTTATCCAAGTTAGCTCTAAAATGACCCATTTTAGTAGATTAGCTCGTAAATGATCCATTTTACCTACGTTAGCTTTAAAATGACCCATTTCACCTAGGTTAGCTCCAAAATGACTCATTTCACCTAGGTTAGCTCCAAAATGACCCATTTCACGTAGGTTAGCTCCAAAATGACCCATTTCACCTAGATTTGCTCCTAAACGATCAATTTCACCTAAGTTAGCTAAAAACGATCCATTTCACCTAAATTAGCTCTTAAATGATCCATTTCACCTAAGTTAGGTCATAAACGACCCATTTCAACTAAGTTAGCTCATAAAAGCTCATAAATGATTCATTTCACCTAAGTTAGCTCAAAAACGATCCATTTCACCTAAGTTAGCTCATAAACGATCCATTTCACCTAAGTTAGCTCATAAACGACCCATTTCAACTAAGTTAGCTCATAAATGATCCATTTCAACTAAGTTAGCTCATAAACAACCCATTTCAACTTTGTTAGCTCATATATGATCCATTTCACCTAAGTTAGCTCATAAATGACATATACTTCTTGTTCTAGTCTTCTTCTTGTTCTAGTCACCTATTTCTAACTTTCTTATTTACCATTTTGCAGATTTCATTCACTTCATGGAAGCTAGCTTGCTATGATGGAGTGCTTGCTTTTCCTTTGATGAAACTTTGCATTGTATCTAGCTTGCTATGATAGAACTTGCTATCTTGACGAAACTTTGCATTGTAATATGTATATGGATGGAACTTTCTTATGTATGAACAATGTGTATGGATGGAACTTGCTTATGTATGAAGAATGTGTATGGATGAAACTGATGTGATATGTGATATGAAACTTATGTGCTGGATATGTGATATGGAAATATATCTATATATGTCATATATATTTGCTGTGAAAATTGTTGGATTAAAAAAACAGAAAAAAGAGACAATATGCAGGCTCTTTGCCATCTGCCACCGACGGCAAAGGGCTCTTTGCCATCAGCAGCGGACGGCAAAGAGGCCACGTGGCAGGCAACTGTGCTTCCTGGGAGGCTGACCAATTTGGTCAGTTTGCCATCAGCAGCTGACGGCAAAGGCTTTGCCGTCCGCAGTGGACGGCAAAGGCCTGCCGTTAACCACCTAACGGAGTAACCACACATTTATTGCCGTCCGTCTTCTTTGTCGTCCACTGCTAATGGCAAAGGCCCCTTTGCCGTCAGCTGCCCGAAGCAGACGGCAACACAGCTCTTTGCCGTCCCCTACTTTGCCGTCACCTTTTGCCGTCCGCGGCTGACGGCAAAGGTCTTTGCCATCCGCCATCCATGCCTTTGCCGTCCGCCGTGGATTAGAATAATGTTCTCCAGTGGATTAGAATAATGACCCGGTGGTACTGGTACATGCTGAGGCGGAGCAGTGTTTAGACGTGGGGGTTCCATCACGCGCTGCTGAGCCGGCGCTCCTGACCCAGGAGCTGCAGTCCGGTTTACCTCCGCCGGGTTACTGGGCCCTGCACTAGGCGTTCTGAAAGTGCAACTATCCCTAGGTGGTTTTGGTAATTCATAACAACATGTAGCTCATTGAGCTAATGCTATTCCAAGACTATTATTTCAGGAAAGCTCAATGAATGGCATGGCATGGATGATGAAAGTGGATCCCTCAAAATACTAAGGACAAAGGATTGGCTCAATCTCAAAAGCTCAAGACTCTTCATTTTACATTTTAGTGATCCAAGATCACATTGAGTCTATAGGAAAAGCCAATACTATCAAGAAGGGATGAGGTGTTGCTTAATGAGCCTCTTGCTTCATGTGCTTAGTGATATGCTCCAAAACCCTCAACTACTTTCCCACATCCACAAATGACCTAAACCTAAAGCCAAAATCGGTCACACCGATTCTTTCTATCCGGCGCCACCGATTCCAAAAGTCATAGCCACTACCACAAACCCTAAGCAAATCGGTCTTACCGATAGGGATCTCGGTCTCACCGAGATGGTGTTGCAATCTCTCTGTTTCCCTTCGTAACGTTTCGGTCTAATCGAAGTGAGCGATCGGTCCCACCGAGATTGCAATGTAAACTCTCTGTTTCCTTTTTGTAACATTTCGGTCTCGCCAAAAAGAGAAAATCGGTCCCACCGAGTTTACCTGACCAACTCTCTGGAAAACTTATTACCAAATCGGTCTCACCGAGATTACGTTATGCCCTAACCCTAACCGAATTGGCCCCACCGAGATGCATGTCAGTCCCACCGAAAATCACTAACGGTCACTAGGTTTACTAAATCGGTCTGACCGAGTTTAACGATTCGGTCCAACCGAGTTTGGTAAATTGTGTGTAACGGTTAAATTTTGTGTGGAGGCTATATATACCCCTCCACCTCCTCTTCATTCATGGAGAGAGCCATCAGACTAAACCTACACTTCCAACTTACCATTTCTGAGAGAGAACCACCTACTCATGTGTTGAGGCCAAGATATTCCATTCCTACCATATGAATCTTGATCTCTAGTCTTCCCCAAGTTGCTTTCCACTCAAACCCTCTTTCCACCAGATCCAAATCCTATGAAAGAGAATTGAGTGTTGGGGAGACTATCATCTGAAGCACAAGAGCAAGGAGTTCATCATCAACGCACCATTTGTTACTTCTTGGAGAGTGGTGTCTCCTAGATTGGCTAGGTGTCACTTGGGAGCCTCCGACAAGATTGTGGAGTTGAACCAAGGACTTTGTAAGGGCAAGGAGATCACCTACTTCGTGAAGATCTACCGCTAGTGAGGCAAGTCCTTCGTGGCGACGGCCATGGTGGGATAGACAAGGTTGCTTCTTCGTGGACCCTTCGTGGGTGGAGCCCTCCGTGGACTCGCGCAGCCGTTACCCTTTGTGGGTTGAAGTCTCCATCAACGTGGATGTACGACAGAACCACCTATCGGAACCACGGCAAAAACATCCGTGTCTCCAATTGCGGTTGAATCCTCCAAACCCTTTGCTTTACTTTCTTGCAAGTTGCATGCTTTAATTTCCGCTGCCTATACACTCTTTGCATGCTTGCTTGAATTGTGTGATGATTGCTTGACTTGTCCTAAATAGCTAAAATCTGCCAAACTCTAAAATTGGGAAAAGGTTAAGTTTTTATTGGTCAAGTAGTCTAATCACCCCCCCTCTAGACATACTTCAAGGTCCTACACGTGCAGAAAAGATTTCTAGGTTCATACACCATAGGCAGACGGGACTGGTGCCTTCTCCTCATGGCCTCATTAGACGCGTTCTGATCCATCGAAAGTTGAAAAGCCTGCGCCTGAATTTGTTGGGCCCGAATATCCAGAGCTGCCCATTCTGCAGTAATCCTGGCATCCTCTGCTGCCAGGTCTTCTTTGGCTTGTGTTATTTCCTCACGCAGCTGTGCCACCTCTGCATCATGTTCAGCTTGATCCACCGGATTGACCATGGCGGTTAACAGAGTCATGAATTTATCCATCAGAGTCATCAGAACTTGAGCCGGCGAGCGCATAGGGCCTCCTGTCCCGGCGGCTGTCACCGCTGCTGATTCAGAAGTCATTGCTGGCACAGTTGAAGAATTTAACGCAGGTTGGGTACCAGCCATGAAGATTCCGACTCTGCTCGGTGGCTCAAAGGGGTCTAGAATACTGCTGCCGTCAGAACAGCCCCCAAGCCCGCCATCTTGCAGTTGATACAGCGAATCCATATCATCCATGGACGACTCACCATCGGAGTAGATGGCCGTCTCACCGCCGGACACAAATCCTTCAGAAAATTCCCCTCCATGGATGCATCCCACGAAGGCACGCTTCACGGCGGGCTGAGCCCGGTCGGGTCTCGCACGCTGAGCCGTCTCGATGATGTCGGTGCAGATGTCCGGCTCAGGGCCCGACTCGCCGATCTTGCTGATGAAGACGCAGATTCCATCAAAGGGGACCCGGTACCCGTACTCAATTGAACCAACGTCGGGGGCCCAACCTGCATCGTCGATGTAGAGCTTCCCGTGACGACTCTTGGTCATCCGGCCTACATCGTATCCTTTGATCCCTTTGAAGCTACCCTTCAAGAACTCAAATCCACCGTGCGCTGGCCCCACGGTGGGTGCTAACTGTCGTGGAATTATCATGTCAGATGTCCCAGCGTAAGGACTTAGACGTGGAGCCATCACAACTAGGAACCTTAAAGGGGTTAAATGGGACAAAGGACACGAGGTTTATACTGGTTCGGCCCCTTATGATGAAGGTAAAATCCTACGATCCAGTTTTGAGTGGGATTGCTTATGTCTCGATAACCCGAGAGCGAATTCTCTTGACCTAGTTGTCGATCTGATGTTACTTGCCCTGAACTGCCGCCGAGTCATCCCTTTATATACAGAGGTTGATGCCCAGCGGCTCACAGAGTCCTGGCCAGCTAATAAACAGTGTCCGTCTCAGTCTCTCTCTATTTCTGCCTTACAATACAAGTTACATACATATGGCGGTTTATCTCTACGGGCCTTAAGTCACCTCTGGGCCTCGGGCCTTTAACTGAACCGCCATCTTCAAGTGTCTTCAGTGGGCTTCGTCATAGGTGTGACCCGGCCCCTCCTAGGCGGGTCATACCTAATAGTTATATCCCCAACACTACCAATGTTCTAGTTGATAGAATCTCTGGACTTAATGATGATTTTGCTATTCAAAACAATGGGTTAGGATTTTCTCTTGAACAAAGGCTCATGACTTTTTGTCAAAATAATGTTTATAATGATGAATTGATTGTGCAATATGAGGGGCCAAAGGAGGAACCCATACCTCCCGAGCTTGATCTTGGGGACTTCTGTCCCATTAAATTTAGCCATCTTGATTACTTTTGCTTGCCACAATGAAAACTTGCTACTGAAAGTAGGGAATATGAGACAAGTTTTCGTGATTTACCTTATCATTATGGCAATACTTAGATCTATTATCGCTTTTATGCCTAGCTAGGGGCGTTAAACAATAGCGCTTTTTGGGAGGCAACCCAATTTAATTTTTGTTCTCTGCTTTTTGTTCCTGTTTAGTAATAAATAATTCATCTAGCCTCTGTTTAGATGTGGTTTTCTGTGTTAATTAGTGTTTGTGCCAAGTAAAACGTTTAGGATAACCTACAGTGATAGTTAACTTGATCTTGCTGAAAAACAGAAACTTCTGTTTAGATGAGAATAGTTTTCATAAATCACAGAGACGTGCTTTTCAGTTGATTCTTTTTGCAGAAGATTAATATATAAATTACATAGAACTTCCTAATTTGGTAGGATTTTTGAGATTCCATAAGTGTTCGAAAGTTACTAACAGAGCTCATAAGATTTTTTGTTGAGTTTTGTGTTGTGAAGTTTTCAAGTTTTGGTTAAAGATTTGATGGATTATGGAATAAGGAGTGGCAAAAGCCTAATATTGGGGATTCTCAAGGCACCCCAAGGTAAAATTCAAGGACAATCAAAAGCCTAAGCTTGGGGATGCCCCGGAAGGCATCCCCTCTTTCGTCTTCATCCATCGGTAACTTTACTTGAGGCTATATTTTTATTCACCACATGATATGTGTTTTGCTTGGAGCGTCTTGTATAATTTGAGTCTTTGCTTTTTAGTCTACCACAATCATCCTTGCTGTACACACCTTTTGGAGAGACACACATGAATCGGAATTTATTAGAATACTCTATGTGCTTCACTTATATCTTTTGAGCTAGAAAATTTTGCTCTAGTACTTCACTTATATCTTTTTAGAGCACGGTGGTGGTTTTATTTTATAGAAATTATTGATCTCTCATGCTTCTCTTATATTATTTTGATAGTCTATTCGAACAGCATGGTAATTTGCTTTGGTTATAAAACTAGTCCTAATGTGATGGGCATCCATGTTGGGTATAATAAAAACTATCATATAAAGTGCATTGAATACTATGATAAATTTGATACTTCATAATTGTTTTGAGATATAAAGGTGGTAATGTTGAAGTCATGCTAGTTGAGTAATTGTGAAATTTATAAATACTTGTGTTAAAGTTGGGAAGTCCCATAGCATGCACACATGGTAAAAGTTGTGTGACAAATTTGAAGCATGGAGTGTTCCTTGAGTGCTTTCCTTATGAGTGGCGGTCGGGGACGAGCCATGGTCTTTTCCTATCAATCTATCCCTCTAGGGGCATGTGTAGTAGTACTTTGCTTCGAGGGCTAATAAACTTTTTCAATAAGTATATGAGTTCTTTATGACTAATGTGAGTCCATGGATTATACGCACTCTTACCCTTCTGCATTTTTGCTAGCCTCTACGGTACCATGCATTGTCCTTTCTCACCTTGAGAGTTGGTGCAAACTTTGCCGGTGCATCCAAACCCCATGATATGATATGCTCTATCACACATAAACCTCCTTATATGTTCCTCAAAACAGCCACCATACCTACCTATTATGGCATTTCCATAGCCATTCTAAGATATATTGCCATGTAACTTTCCACTGTTTCATTTATTATGACACGCTCCATCATTGTCATATTGCTTTTGCATGATCATGTAGTTGACATCGTATTTGTGGCAAGGCCACCTTTATAATTCTTTCATACATGTCACTCTTGATTCGTTGCATATCCCGGTACACCGCCGGAGGAATTCACATAGAGTTATATTTTGTCCAAAGTTTTGAGTTGTAATTCTTGAGTTGTAAATAAATAGAAGTGTGATGATTTCCATTATTAGAGCATTGTCCCATGTGAGGAAAGGATAATGGAAACTATGATTCCCCCATAAGTCGGGATGAGTCTCCGGACTTTATGAAAAAAAGAGGCCAAAGAAGCCCAAAGAAAAAAGAGAGGCCAAAGAAGCCCACAAAAAAAAGAAAAAAAGAAAAAGAAAAAAAGAGAAAAAAGAGAGAAGGGACAATGTTACTATCCTTCTACCACACTTGTGCTTCAAAGTAGCACCATGATCTTCATGATAGAGAGTCTCTTATGTTGTCACTTTCATATACTATTGGGAATTTTTCATTATAGAACTTGGCTTGTATATTCCAATGATGGGCTTCCTGAAAATGCCCTAGGTCTTCGTGAGCAAGCGAGTTGGATGCACACCCACTTAGTTTCTTTTGTTGAGCTTTCATACATTTATAGCTCTAGTGCATCTGTTGCATGGCAATCCCTACTCCTTGCATTGACATCAATTGATGGGCATCTCCCTAGCCCATTGATTAGCCACGTGAATGTGAGACTTTCTCCCTTTTTGTCTTCTCCACATAATCCCTATCATTATATTCTATTCCACCTATAGTGCTATATCCATGGCTTGCGCTCATGTATTGCGTAAGGGTTGAAAAGGCTGAAGCGCGTTTAAAAGTATGAACCAATTGCTTGGCTTGTCATCGGGGTTATGCATAAGGGGAGCATTTTGTGTGACAAAAATGAATCATGGCTAAACTATATGATTTTGTAGGGATAAGCTTTCTTTGGCTATGTTATTTTGACAAGACATCATTACTTTGTTAGAATGCTTGAAGTATTATTATTTTTATGTCAATATTAAACATTTATCTTGAATCTTTTGGATGTGACATTCATGCCACAATAAAAAAAATTACATTGAGAAATATGTTAGGTAGCATTCCACATCAAAAATTCTGTTTTTATCATTTACCTACTCGAGGATGAGCAGGAATTAAGCTTGGCGATGCTTGATACGTCTCCAATGTATCTATAATTTTTGATTGTTCCATACTATTATATTACCTGTTTTGGATGTTCAATGGGCTTTACTATACACTTTTATATTACTTTTGGCACTAACCTGTTAACCGGAGGCCCAGTCCAAATTGCTGTTTTTTTTGCCTATTGCAGTGTTTCACAGAAAAGGAATATCAAACGGAGTCCAAACGGAATGAAACCTTTGGGAGAGTTATTTTTGGAACAAACGCAATTCAGGAGACTTGGAGTGGGCGTCAGGTGGCCACGAGGCAGGCAGGCGCGCCCAGGGGGTAGGCACGCCCCCACCCTCGTAGGCCCCTCATGGCTCCCCTGACCGACTTCCTTCGCCTATATATACTCACGTACCCTACAAACAACCAGGAGCACGATGAAACCCTATTTCCACCGCCGCAACCTTCTGTACCCGTGAGATCCCATCTTGGGGCCTTTTCCGGCGCTCTGCTGGAGGGGGAATCGATCACAGAGGGCCTCTACATCAACACCATGGACTCTTCGATGAAGTGTGAGTAGTTTACCATAGACCTTCGGGTCCATAGTTATTAGCTAGATGGCTTCTTCTCTCTCTTTGGATCTCAATACAAAGTTCTCCTCGATCTTCTTGGAAATCTATTCGATGTAATTCTTTTTGCGGTGTGTTTGTCGACATCCGATGAATTGCGAGTTTATGATTAAGATTATCTATGAACAATATTAGAATCTCCTCTGAATTATTTTATGTATGATTTGTTATCTTTGCAAGTCTATTCAAATTATCAATTTGGTTTGGCCTATTAGATTGATATTTCTTGCAATGGGAGAAGTTCTTAGCTTTGGGTTCAATCTTGCGGTGTCCTTTCCCAGTGACAGCAGGGTAGCAAGGCACTTATTGTATTGTTGCCATTGATACGTCCATTTTGCATCATGCTTTTATATCAATATTTATTGCATTATGGGCTGTTATTACACAATATATCTCAATACTTATGGCTATTCTCTCTTATTTTACAAGGTTTACCATGAAGAGGGGGAATGCCGGCAGCTGGAATTCTGGCTGGAAAAGGAGCAAACGTTGGAAACCTATTCTGCACAACTCCAAAAGTCCTGCAACTCCACAAAACAGCCTTTTGGAATTAGTAAGAATTTATGAGCGAAAGAAATACACCAGGGGGCCCACAACATGTCCAGGAGACAGCCCCCCCCCCTTATAGGGCGCGCCCCCTATCTCCTGGGCCCCCTGGTGGGCCTCCGGTGTCCATCTTCTGCTATATCATCGCTTTCACCCTGGAAAAAAAATTGGGCAAGCTTACGGGACGAAACTGTAACACCCCAGATTCGATGCGCCAGGTGTCTGCCAAATATTTGCCATCGTTGCCATGTCATTCGCTTGCGTGTTGCATTTTATCATGTCATCATGTGCATTTCATTTTGTATACGCGTTCGTCTCATGCATCCGAGCATTTTCCCCGTTGTCCGTTTTGCAATCCGGCGCTCCTATGTCCTCCGGCGTCCCCCTCTTCTCCCTTTTTGTTGAGTGGGTGTTAAACGTTCTCGGAATGGACCGAGTCTTGTCAAGTGGCCTTGGTATAGCACCGGTAGACTGCCTGTCAAGTTTCGTGCCATTTGGAGGTCGTTTGGTACTCCAACGGTTAACCGGGTAACCGTAAAAACCTTCTTTGTGTTGCAGCCCAACACCCCTTCCAAACTGGCCCAAAACCCATCTAACTCCCCTCCATGCTCTCGGCCGTTCGATTACGATCGTATGGGAGAAAACCGTGCCTCATTTGGACTCTCCTAGCTCCCAGAAACTATAAATATGTCCTCCCCTCCATTTTTCGCGGATCAAATCCCCCCCCCCCGAAACCCTAGATTTTTCCCTCTCCGCCGCCGGACGCGTCCGCCCTGGCCGGACGTGTCCGCGCCGCCGCCCGCAGCCAACCGGAGGCCGCCACGTGGCCCTGGCCACCGCGTGCGCCGCCAGCCCACCGGGCCCGCCTCCGGCCCGCCCGGCCCGCCCGAGGGACGCCCGCGCGCCCGCCGCCGCCAGCCGCCGCAGCTCGGCCCCGCGCGCCGCCCCGCCTCTCCTCCGCCCGACCCCGCGCCCCGATCGCCTCCCCTCGCCGCCGAGCCCTGCCGGCGCCGCCCCGGCCGGAGCTGCGTCTCCCCACGCCCGGCCGCCCTCCGTCGCCGCCGCGCCGGATCCGGCCGGTCCGGCCCGTCTCCCCCCCCCCCCGAGCTCCCTCGACCCCGCCGGCGTCCTTCCCGTCCTTGCCGACCGCCATCTCCCTCATCTCCGTCGAGATCCGCGATGAGGTTGACTTTCCCGTCCCCGAGTTTTCACCAAGTCCCCGAAGTTTTTGTCATTTTCATGCCATGTTCAACCTGTTGTCTCTCTGCATCCGTAGCTCCGTTTCGTGCGTGTATTATGTGAAATTGTTCGCCTCGACGAGTACATCATTTCATTCCATTGCATCATATTCATTTGAGCTCATCTTGATGCCTGAATCATCGTTGTAAGAGTGCTTCATAATGTTTTCTGCTGTCTGTTAACAGAACGAGCTCTTTTATCATTTTTGCCATGATTGATGTGTGCATCCTATGAGGTTGATATCTACAGGTGTTTTGATCTATGCCATGTCTTCTTAAAGTGGTGTATGCCATGCATTTTTGTGATCAATGTGGTGACTAGCACAAGCATTCAAACTAGGCTTCGTGATGTTACTGATTTTAGTCCCTATTCTGCTGTTATTTTGATGCCATGTAAACTTGATGCTACAGAGAGATCCATGCATATTTTGAGATACTTCAGTAAGGGTGTTTTGAACATATGGTTATGATCTATCCATTCATGCCGTTGTTTGTAATTATGGAGTAGTCTAGCATGTCATTTTCGTGCTCTACGTTTGCTTCAAAATGTTTCCTGGCAGATTGTTTACGTGTTATTCAATTTGGCCAAGGTTGTTGTAGTTGATCCTTGCATGCTATGAACTTGTTCTTGCCTTGGATTGTTACATAAACATGTCTTATTGATGATGCTATGCTTATCTTGTCATGCAATGACTTGTGGTGAGTGAATCGAGCTTGTTAAGGAGTGTACTTGCTGTTACTGTTTCGCTAAGTTGAATCTGTTGTTTCGTGATGCGATGTAAACATGTTGCTACTAATCATTGTATGCATAATTTGGAGTTGTCCACTAAATATGTTTTGTTCTACATGTCATGCTATATCCATCCATGCCCCTGGTAGCATTTATAGCTTGATGTAGCTTGTTGTAATCTTGCTCTGAAGTTGCTTCATAATGTTGCTGTCAGCCTGTTAACAAATAGTTCAATTGTTTCCATGTGTTTTGCTAGTGATCCATGCACCCTATGGACTTGCTATTGCCATGCTTAGCTTCACAAACATGCCTTCTTACTTTTGGGTGCCTTAACATGCCATGTTTTGCTCCGTAGTGAGTTGCACATACTCTCAAACATGCCTTCATAATTCTGTTTCTGCCATGTTTGAATCTGTAATATAACTTGCTATGTTTACATGGGTGCCATCATATTTTCTGATCCTTTTTGGCTCATGGTCAGTAAAGGACTTTTGAACTATGCAATTAGTAGATTCATGCCATGCCTTTGTTTTCCATGATAAGTTCCTGTAACATGTTGTTTGATAGCTCTAAACATTGCAACCTGATGTTATTTTCTGCAAAGTCTGAAATTGTTATAACTTGCAATCTTACCATGTGTGTTTGAGCATGTTCTAGTGATTTCTGGAGTTAGCTCAGTGTTCATGTTTTGTAATGCTTTACCTGTAAATCATGTCCATGCCTTTTGTTCTCATGTTGGGGTGCTGTAGTATGTTGTTTTGACGCTTGCAATATGCCTAGTTACTGTTTTGGACAGCTTGTCCTTTAAACTTGTATTGAGTGCATGTGTTGAACCGTTGCTCCGTTTTGAGTGTGCTCTATATGAAACTTGCTTAGAATTGCATGTACATTCATATTATCATGTTGCATCCATATTTTGAGGTGTTTGCTTGATGTTTGTATGCATTTTGCATCAATGCCATGTAACTTGACTAGAATCTCGTGTAGATCATCCTTGTGCATCCTAACTTGCTGTTTAACAACTTGAACATAAGGTTTATTCAGATCTGGACCAACTTCGAAATATACATATGAGGACTTACCGGAATTGTTATATGTTGCTTCCGGCCTCATTTAAACTTGCCTTGATGTGTTGCTCTTGTTTGCATCATCTCTTGCCATGAGTAGCTTCATGTAGTCTTGTCTTGCATCATGCTTGTTGTGCATCATGTCTTGTCTATGTGTGGTGTGTTTAATATGTTGTGTGCTTCTTTTCGATAGTTCCTGTTTCGTTGCGTTCGTGAGGATTCGTTCGTCTACGCTTGGTTCGGCTTCATCCGTTCATCTTCTTCATGGACTCGTTCTTCTTCCTAGCAGGATTTCAGGCAAGATGACCGCTAACCTGGATCTCACTACTATCATTGCTTTGCTAGTTGCTTCGTTCTATCGCTATGCTGCGTTACCTATCTTTTGCTCATCAAGCCTCCAAAATTGCCATGAACCTCTAACCTTTGACACCCCTCCTAGCAAACCATTAATTGGCTATGTTACCGCTTTGCTGAGCCCTCTTATAGCGTTGCTAGTTGCAGGTGAAGTTGAAGATTGCTCCATGGTGGACAGGATTTTGGTTGGGATATCACAATATCTCTTATATTATTATTAATGCATCTACATACTTGGTAAAGGGTGGAAGACTCGGCCTTTTGCCTGGTGTTTTGTTCCACTCTTGCCGCTCTAGTTTCCGTCATACCGGTGTTATGTTCCCGGATTTTGCGTTCCTTACGCAGTCGGGTGATTTATGGGACCCGCTTGACAGTTCGCGTTGAATAGAACTCCTCCAGCAAGGCCCAACCTTGGTTTTACCATTTGCCTCACCAACACCTACTTTTCCCTTGGGAGTTGCTCTCTCGAGGGTCATCTTTATTATAGCCCCCCCGGGCCAGTGCTTGTCTAAGTGTTGGTCCGAACCAGAGCCACTTGCAGTGCCACCTCGAGGAAACTTGAGGGTTAGTTTTAGTTGTACGTAGTGTTCATCCGGTGTTGCCCTGAGAACGAGATATGTGCAACTCCTATCGGGATTGTCGGCGCATCGGGCGGCTTTGCTGGTCTTGTTTTACCATTGTTGAAATGTCTTGTAAACCGGGATTCCGAGTCTGATCGGGTCTTCCTGGGAGAAGGTCCATTCCTTCGTTGATCGCGAGAGCTTGTCATGGGCTAAGTTGGAACACCCCTGCAGGGTATAATCTTTCGAAAGCCGTGCCTGCGGTTATAGGCAGATGGGAATTTGTTAATGTCCGGTTGTAGATAACTTGACACCAGATCCGAATTAAAACGCATCAACCGTGTGTGTAGCCGTGATGGTCTCTTTTCGGCGGAGTCCGGGAAGTGAACACGGTTTCTGGGTTATGTTTGCCGTAAGTAGGAGTTTAGGATCACTTCTTGATCATTGCTAGCTTCACGACCGTTCTGCTTGCTCTCTTCTCGCCCTTATTTGCGTATGTTAGCCACCATATATGCTTAGTCGCTGCTGCAACCTCACCACTTTACCCCTTCCTTTCCCATTAAGCTTTGCTAGTCTTGATACCCATGGTAATGGGATTGCTGAGTCCTCGTGGCTCACAGGTTACTACAACAACAGTTGCAGGTACAGGTTGTGCGATGATCATGACTCGAGAGTGATGCTTGCTTGCGTTGAGTTCTTCTTCTGCTTCTTCGATCCGGGGATAGGTTCCAGGTCGGCAGCCTGGGTTAGCAGCGTGGATGTCGTTTGAGTTTCTGTTTGTGTTTCATCCGTAGTCGGATGATGCTCTTATGTATTCTGATGTTGTATTCGTGTGGCATTGTATGCCTCTTGTATGTATCCCCATCTATTATGTAATGTTGATGTAATGATATCCACCTTGCAAAAGCGTTTCAATATGCGAGTCTATCCTTGGTGGGACCTTCGAGTTCCTTTTGGATAGGCTCGCATATTGGGCGTGACAAGTTGGTATGAGAGCCAGGTTCGACCGACCCTAGGAGCCCCCTTGATTGATCGGTAGTTTGGCCGTTGTTGAGGCTAGAAGAAAACTGTTTTTCGGAGTCTAGTTATATCGGAGAGTAGGAATTCTTTTTACTCCTCAGCCCCTTCGTTGCTCTGGTAAGGAATCTTGATGTAGGTGTTTTGAATTACTCCTCTTCCCTTTTCAAATTTTCTTTAGGTTCACGCAGTTGGTTTTCCGATAGTTGTTCCTCAGATCTTTTCATCCGGTGCATTTCTCGTCAAGTCGACTCGAGCCTCTTCATCATTGAGTTCATTCCTCAGTTGTTTTCTTTTCCCACGCGCCCTCCCTGTTCTTCTTCTCGGAACCGGAGTGCGTAATCGAGTATCCATCCTACTCGTGCGAAGTCTTTGCTTTCTTTCCTCAATGATTTCAACTAGTGTTTTCTCTTCAAGATATTCGTCGTTTCCCCTTTCAAGTTGCTTTTGTTTTCCCGCCCTCCCACCCTTTTTCTTTCCGGAGCCTGACTCTCTCTCGACTATCAATTTTCATTCGTGTGGAGCCTCTTCAGTCTTTCGTCAATTATTTGAACCGGTGAATTCTCGTCTCGGTGGACATTCTTCATCTCTTTTCTTCTCTGGCGGACTCAATTCAAGTTTTTTGGGTTGATCATATTCTTTCCCTCAGCTCAAGTGTTTTCCCTGCTCGTTTGCCTCCTGCCAGATTGTCATTCCGGAGTGTTCAAGTCATCTCAGGAGATTCGTCTGTGTTTGAATTGATTCGAGGTTGTCACCTCATTCAAATATTTCAATTGTTTCAGTGCATCATCTATCTGTTCAACAATCCTTTCCAGCGGTGTTCTATTTTAGTGGGCCCTAACCCACAGGTCTTTTCCCAGGATCTTACCTGACTCTTCTAATTCCCCGGAGTATTCTCGAATTCTTTCAAAGTCTGATGTAAGAATGAATTTCATCAGTCAGATGCCTTTCCAAGATCGCGTTCAAATTCTTTTCATTGTTGGCTCAACCTCTTCGCTTGTCATTCTACTGGAATATCTCAGTAATTTTGGTGGTGTTTTTCCCGTCATCAGTTGAAGACCGAAGAAGAGTCTTTCCTCTAAATCTTGCCCGTTCTTGCGAAGTTTCGTGGTTCTAGCTTCATATCATCCTCTCGAATTATTTCAGTTTGTCAGATATTCCTTTTCTTACCCATCCGGAGTATGTCAGAAGTTCCTTTGCCGTTTCTTTTCACCGGAGGCCATCGTTCCCGAAGAATTCTTTGTTCTCACATTTCAGCTACTGTTATCAATTATCCCGGTGCTTCATTCAAGTGTTCTTTAATCAGCTCGTGATCTCCTTGTTCTTTTGCATCTAAATCCCCTCTTGCTTATTGATTCTTCTAATTCTTCCCAGCGATTCATTCTCTTTCATCAGTCATTTTCGAATTCTTATGGTGGATCATTCAAGATTCTTTTCTTTGATTATCATTTTAATTCATTCGTTCTTACCAATTCCACCGGTGGTTCATGAAGACATTCTCAAGTTTTGTGCTATGTTTCCCCTTATTCCTTTTTCAACGAGAATAAGTAGTATGCAAATCCATTGTTGGTCATCAATGTAATTTGATGAAGGATAAGCATACTATAAATCTTATTCTTATTTCATCAAGGTGGTTAATCCCTTCCTTCGGAGTTTGTTCTTGTTGAATAAATTCTAGTTCCAACTGTTTTCATCTTTTCTTTTCCGGAGTTCAGATTTCCTCGGCCATTTCGTTGAAACCTCCATCTAAATCATCGCAAGGCTCATCGTATTCTTTCTTCCTTCATTCTATCTGATCATCCTTTTGTTACCGGAGTTCTTCATGGTGGTTCTTCATGATTTAATTCATTCTTTAAGAGTTTATCAAGATTTTGTTGGTGGAGTTCAAGTATCTTTTCTTCTTGCATCTCGAAGTGAATTAAATTCTCCGTATTCTTTTGAATTGGAGTTTTGCATTTCTTCGTTCTTCTCAGATATTCAAATCCATCCAATCCTTCCTTCTAAGTTCATTTCTTTCCATTCTTTAATTCTTCCGGAGGCATTGTCTGTTCTTCTTGTCAGATGTCATTCCATCCTCTCAAGCTCATGTTCTTTTCCTCCATGTTTTAGCCGGAGTGCTGCCTAAATCCTTTCAGTCTTATCCGTTTCTTATCTCGTTCTAACCGGAGTGGTTTCACAGTCTATCTGATTCCGTAAGCTTTCAATCCTCGTCATTATCGTCGTTCCTCTCTTCTTCACGACTGCTCTAGATTCTTTGCTTCTTCTCTTGAGTTCTTGTTTCACCTCATCCTTTTTTCTCTTCCGTCTCGGTCCTAAGATCTCGGGACGAGATCTCTTGTTAGTGGAGGAGTGTTGTAACGCCCCGGATTCGATGCGCCAGGTGTCTGCCAGTTATTCGCCGTCGTTGCCATGTCATTCGCTTGCGTGTTGCATTTTATCATGTCATCATGTGCATTTCATTTTGCATATGTGTTCGTCTCATGCATCCGAGCATTTTCCCCGTTGTCCATTTTGCAATCCGGCGCTCCTATGTCCTCCGGCGTCCCCCTCTTCTCCCTTTTCGTTGAGTGGGTGTTAAACGTTCTCGGAATGGATCGAGTCTTGTCAAGTGGCCTTGGTATAGCACCGGTAGACCGCCTGTCAAGTTTCGTGCCATTTGGAGGTCGTTTGGTACTCCAACGGTTAACCGGGTAACCGTAAAAGCCTTCTTTGTGTTGAAGCCCAACACCCCTTCCAAACTGGCCCAAAATCCATCTAACTCCACTCCATGCTCTCGGTTGTTTGATCACGATCATGTGGGCGAAAACCGTGCCTCATTTGGACTCTCCTAGCTCCCAGAAACTATAAATATGTCCTCCCCTTCATTTTTCGCGGATCAAATCCCCCCCGAAACCCTAGACTTTTCCCTCTCTGCCGCCGGACGCGTCCGCCCCGGCCGGACGTGTCCGCGCCGCCGCCCGCAGCCAACCAGAGGCCGCCCGTGGCCCCGGCCACCGCGCGCGCCGCCGGCCCACCGGGCCCGCTTCCGGCCCCCCCGGCCCGCTCCGCCGACGGCGCGCCCGCGCCCGCGCCCCCGCCTCCGGCCGGTGCGCCGCCACCGCCGTTCGCCGCCGCCAGCCGCCCGCGGCTCGGCCCCACGCGCCGCCCCACCTCTCCTCCGCCCGACCCCGCACCCCGAGTGCCTCCCCTCGCCGTCGAGCCCTGCCGGCGCCGCCCCGGCCGGAGCTGCGTCTCCCGGCGCCCGGCCGCCCTCCACCGCCGCTGCGCCGGATCCGGCCTGTCCGGCCCATCTCCACCCCCCCCCTGAGCTCCCTCGACCCCGCCGACGTCCTCCCCGTCCTCGCCGACCGACATCTCCCTCTTCTCCGGCGACTCTCCGGCGAGATCCGCGACGAGGTTGACTTTCCCGTCCCCGAGTTTTCACCAAGTCCCCGAAGTTTTTGTCATTTTCATGCCATGTTCAACCTGTTGTATCTCTGCATCCGTAGCTCCGTTTCGTGCGTGTATTAGGTCAAATTGTTTGTCTTGGCGAGTACATCATTTCATTCCATTGCATCATATTCATTTGAGCTCATCTTGGTGCCTGAATCATCATTGTAAGAGTGCTTCATAATGTTTTCTGCTGTCTGTTAACAGAACGAGCTCTTTTATCATTTTTGCCATGATTGATGTGTGCATCCTATGAGGTTGATGTCTACAGGTGTTTTGATCTATGCCATGTCTTCTTTATAGTGGTTTATGCCATGCATTTTTGTGATCAATGTGGTGACTAGCACAAGCATTCAAACTAGGCTTCGTGATGTCACTAATTTTAGTCCCTGTTCTGCTGTTATTTTGATGCCATGTAAACTTGATGCTACAGAGAGATCCATGCATATTTTGAGATACTTCAGTAAGGGTGTTTTGAACATATGGTTATTCTCTATCCATTCATGCCCTTGTTTGTAATTATGGAGTAGTCTAGCATGTCATTTTCGTGCTCTACTTTTGCTTCAAAATATTTCCTGGCAGATTGTTTACGTGTTATTCAATTTGGCCAAGGTTGTTGTAGTTGATCCTTGCATGCTATGAACTTGTTCTTGCCTTGGTTGTTACATAAACATGTCTTCTTGATGATGCTATGCTTATGTTGTCATGCAATGACTTGTGGTGAGTGAATCGAGCTTGTTAAGTAGTGTACTTGCTGTTACTGTTTCGCTAGGCTGAATCTGTTATTCCGTGATGCGATGTAAACATGTTGCTACTAATCATTCTATGCATAATCTGGAGTTGTCCACTAAATATGTTTTGTTTTACATGTCATGCTATATCCATCCATGCCCCAGTTAGCATTTATAGCTTGCTGTAGCTTGTTGTAATCTTGCTCTAAAGTTGCTTCATAATGTTGCTGTCAGCCTGTTAACATTAAGTTCAGTTGTTTCCATGTGTTTTGCTAGTGATCCATGCACCCTATGGACTTGCTATTGCCATTCTTAGCTTCGCATACATTCCTTCTTACTGTTGGGTGCCTTGCCATGCCATGGTTTGCTCTGTAGTGAGTTGCACAAGCTCTTAAACATGCCTTCATAATTCCGTTTCTGCCATGTTTGAATCTGTAATATAACTTGCTATGTTTACATGGGTGCGATCATATTTTCTGATCCTTTTTGGCTCATGGTCAGTAAAGGAATTTTGATCTATGCAATTAGTATATTCCTGCCATGCCTTTATTTACCATGATAAGTTTCTGTAACATGTTGTTTGATAGCTCTAAACATTGCAACCTGATGTTATTTTCTGCAAAGTCTAAAATTGTTATAACTTGCAATCTTACCATGTGTGTTTGAGCATGTTCTAGTGATTTCTGGAGTTAGCTCAGTGTTCATGTTTTGTAATGCTTTACCTGTACATCATGTCCACGCCTTTTGTTCAAATGTTGGGGTGCTGTAGTATGTTGTTTTGATGCTTGCAATATGCCTAGTTGCTGTTTTGGACAGCTTGTCCTCTAAACTTGTATTGAGTGCATGTGTTGAACCGTTGCTCCATTTTGAGTGTGCTCTATATGAAACTTGCTTAGAATTGCATGTAGCTTCATATTATCATGTTGCATCCATGTTTTGAGGTGTTTTCTTGATGTTTGTATGCATTTTGCATCAATGCCATGTTTAACTTGTTTTGCTCATATCTTCTAGGCCGTAGCTCCGAATTAAATGAACTTTATATGTAACTTGACTAGAATCTCGTGTACATCATCCTTGTGCATCCTAACTTGCTGTTTAACAACTTGAACATAAGGTTCAGATCTGGACCAACTTCGAAATATACATATGAGGACTTACCGGAATTGTTATATGTTGCTTCCGGCCTCATTTAAACTTGCCTTGATGTGTTGCTCTTGTTTGCATCATCTCTTGCCATGAGTAGCTTCATGTAGTCTTGTCTTGCATCATGCTTGTTGTGCATCATGTCTTGTCTATATGTGGTGTGTTTACTATGTTGTGTGCTTCTTTTCGATAGTTCATGTTTCGTTGCGATCGTGAGGATTCGTTCGTCTACGCTTGGTTCGGCTTCATCCGTTCATCTTCTTCATGGACTCGTTCTTCTTCCTAGCAGGATTTCAGGCAAGATGACCGCTACCCTGGATCTCACTACTATCATTGCTATGCTAGTTGCTTCATTCTATCGCTATGCTGCGTTACCTATCTTTTGCTCATCAAGCCTCCCAAATTGCCATGAACCTCTAACCTTTGACACCCCTCCTAGCAAACCATTGATTGGCTATGTTACCGCTTTGCTCAGCCCTCTTATAGTGTTGCTAGTTGCAGGTGAAGTTGAACATTGCTCCATGGTGGACAGGACTTTGGTTGGGATATCACAATATCTCTTATATTATTATTAATGCATCTACATACTTGGTAAAGGGTGGAAGACTCGGCCTTTTGCCTGATGTTTTGTTCCACTCTTGCCGCCCAAGTTTCCGTCGTACCGGTGTTATGTTCCCGGATTTTGCGTTCCTTACGCGGTCGGGTGATTTATGGGACCCCCTTGACAGTTCGCGTTGAATAAAACTCCTCCAGCAAGGCCCAACCTTGGTTTTACCATTTGCCTCACCACCACCTACTTTTCCCTTGGGAGTCGCTCTCTCGAGGGTCATCTTTATTATAGCCCCCCCCGGGCCAGTGCTTGTCTAAGTGTTGGTCCGAACCAGAACCACTTGCAGCGCCACCTCGGGGAAACTTGAGGGTTGGTTTTAGTTGTATGTAGTGTTCATCCGGTGTTGCCCTGAGAACGAGATATGTGCAGCTCCTATCGGGATTGTCGGCGCATCGGGCGGCTTTGCTGGTCTTGTTTTACCATTGTCGAAATGTCTTGTAAACCGGGATTCCGAGTCTGATCGGGTCTTCCTGGGAGAAGGTCTATTCCTTCGTTGATCGCGAGAGCTTGTCATGGGCTAAGTTGGGACACCCCTACAGGGTATAATCTTTCAAAAGCTGTGCCTGCGGTTATAGGCAGATGGGAATTTGTTAATGTCCGGTTGTAGATAACTTGACACCAGATCCGAATTAAAATGCATCAACCATGTGTGTAGCCGTGATGGTCTCTTTTCGGCGGAGTCCGGGAAGTGAACATGGTTTCTGGGTTATGTTTGCCATAAGTAGGAGTTCAGGATCACTTCTTGATCATTGCTAGCTTCACGACCGTCTGCTTGCTCTCTTCTCGCCCTTATTTGCGTATGTTAGCCACCATATATGCTTAGTCGCTGCTGCAACCTCACCACTTTACCCCTTCCTTTCCCATTAAGCTTTGCTAGTCTTGATACCCATGGTAATGGGATTGCTGAGTCCTCGTGGCTCACAGATTACTACAACAACAGTTGCAGGTACAGGTTGTGCGATGATCATGACGCGAGAGCGATGCTTGCTTGCGTTAAGTTCTTCTTCTACTTCTTCGATCAGGGGATAGGTTCCAGGTCGGCAGCCTGGGTTAGCAGGGTGGATGTCGTTTGAGTTTCTGTTCGTGTTTCATCTGTAGTCGGATGATGCTCTTATGTATTGTGATGTTGTATTCGTGTGGCATTGTATGCCTCTTGTATGTATCCCCATCTATTATGTAATGTTGATGTAATGATATCCACCTTGCAAAAGCGTTTCAATATGCGGGTCTATCCTTGGTGGGACCTTCGAGTTCCTTTTGGATAGGGTCGCATATTGGGCGTGACAGAAACTCCGCCGCCACGAGGCGGAACCTTGGCGGAACCAATCTAGGGCTCTGGCAGAGCTGTTCTGCCCGGGACACTTCCCTCCGGGAGGGGGAAATCATCACCAACAATCCTCTCATCAGGAGGGGGTCAATCTCCATCAACATCTTCACCAGCACCATCTCCTCTCTAACCCTAGTTCATCTCTTGTATCCAATCTTGTATCCAAAACCAAAAATTGGTACACGTGGGTTGCTAGTAGTGTTGATTACTCTTTGTAGTTGATACTTATTGGTTTACTTTGTGGAAGATCATATGTTCAGATCCTTAATGCATATTATTACACCTCTTATTATGAACATGAATATGCTTTGTGATTAGTTACGTTTGTTCCTGAGGACATGGGTGAAGTCTTGCTATTAGTAGTCATGTGAATTTCGTATTCGTTCGATATTTTGATGAGATGTATGTTGTCTTCTCCTCTAGTGGTGTCATGTGAACGTCGACTACATGACACTTCACCATTATTGGGCCTAGAGGAGGGCATTGGGAAGTAATAAGTAGATGATGGGTTGCTAGAGTGAGAGAAGCTTAAACCCTAGTTTATGCGTTGCTTTGTTAGGGGCTGATTTGGATCCACATGTTTCATGCTATGGTTAGGTTTACCTTAATACTTTTGTTGTAGTTGCGGATGCTTGCAATAGGGGTTAATCATAAGTGGGATTCTTGTCCAAGTAAGGGCAGTACCCAAGCACCGGTCCACCCACATATCAAATTATCAAAGTACCGAACGCGAATCATATGAGCGTAATGAAAACTAGCTTGACGATAATTCCCATGTGTCCTCGGGAGCTCCTTTATCATTATTAGAAGTTGTCCAGGCTTATCCTTTGCTACATAAAGGATTGGGCCACCTTGCTGCACTTTATTTACTTTGTTGACTTGTTACTCGTTACTATTTATCTTATCACAAAACTATCTATCACCTACAATTTCAGTGCTTGCAGAAAACCTTACTGAAAACCGCTTATCATTTCCTTCTGCTCCACGTTGGGTTCGACACTCTTACTTATCAAAAGGACTACGATAGATCCCCTACACTTGTGGGTCATCAAGACTCTTTTCTGGCGCCGTTGCCGGGGAGTGTAGCGCTTTTGGTGAGTGGAACTTGGTAAGGAAACATTTATATAGTGTGCTGAAATTTTCTGTTACTTGTCACTATGGAAACTAATCCTTTGAGGGGCTTGTTTTGGGTATCTTCACCCCAACCAGAAGAGCAAAGAGTTTCTCCTCAACCTATTGAACTTTATGAAAATATTTACTTTGAGATTCCTTCGAGTATGATAGAGAAACTGCTAGCTAATCCATTTGTAGGAGATGGAACATTGCATCCCGATTTACACCTTATATTTGTGGATGAAGTTTGTGGATTATTGAAGCTTGCAGGTATTCCCGATGATATTGTCAAAAGGAAGGTCTTCCCTTTATCTTTGAAGGGAGATGCATTGACATGGTTTAGGCCATGTGATGATACAGGAACCTGGAATTATAAGCGACTGAAGTTGGAATTTCACCAGAAGTTCTATCCTATGCATCTTGTTCATCGTGATCGTAATTACATATATAATTTCTGGCCTCGCGAAGGAGAAAGCATTGCTCAAGCTGGGGGGAGGCTTAAGTCAATGTTATATTCATGCCCCAATCATGAGCTCTCTCGGGAAATGATTATTCAAAATTTTTATGCTCGACTTTCTCTTGATAATCGCAACCTGCTCGATACTTCCTGTGCTGGTTCTTATATGCTGAAAACTATTGATTTCAAATGGGACTTATTGGAAAGAGTTAAACGCAACTCTGAAGATTGGGGTTCCGACGATGGTAAGGAGTCAGGTATGACACCTAAGTTCGATTGTGTTAAATCTTTTATGGATACCGATGTTTTTCGTGGATTTAGCACTAAGTATGGACTTGACCCTGAGATAGTAGCTTCTTCCTGTGAATCTTTTGCTACTCACATTGATCTCCCTAAAGAGAAGTGGTTTAAATATAATCCTCCTGTTGAAGTTAAAGTAGTTGCACCTATTACAGTCGAAGAAAAGACTATTACCTATAGTGATCCTATTGTTCTTACTTCTTATGTTGAAAAACCTCCTTTTCCTGTTAGGATAAAGGATCATGCTAAAGCTTCGACTGTTGTTCGTAAGAGTAATACTAGGACTTATACACCTCCTGAGAAAATTAATGTTGAACCTAGTATTGCTATGGTTAAAGATCTCTTGGATGAAGACTTAGATGGGCATGTTATTTATTTCTGTGATGAAGCTGCTAATATTGCAAAACCGGATGCTAAGATACATAGGACCGTTGTAGGCATGCCTGTTATTTCTGTTAAAATAGGAGATCGTTGCTATCATTGCTTATGTGATATGGGTGCTAGTGCTAGCGCAATACCCTATGACTTATATAAAGAAATTATGCATGACATTGCACCTGTTGAATTAGAAGATATTGATGTCACAATTAAGCTTGCTAATAGAGATACTATTTCACCAATTGGGATTGTTAGAGATGTTGAAGTCTTGTGTGGGAAGGTTAAATACCCTGCTGATTTCTTGTTCTTACTTCCCCTCAAGATGACTTTTGTACCATTATATTTGGTAGACCCTTCCTGAACACTGTTAAAGCTAGGATTGATTGTGAAAAGGATGTTGTTACGTTTGGCTTAGACGATATGACTCATGAATTTAATTTTTCTAAGTTTCATAGACAACCCCATGATAGAGAATTACCTAGTAAAGATGAAATAATTGGTCTTGCTTCTATTGTCGTGCCTCCTACTGATCCGTTAGAATAATATTTGCTATACCATGAAAATGATATGTTTATGAAAGAAAGAAGGGAATAGACGAGTTATTCCTTAAACAGGAACCTATCTTGAAACATAACCTTCCCGTTGAAATTCTTGGGGATCCTCCTCCACCCAATGGTGATCCCGTGTTTGAACTCAAACCATTACCTGATAATCTTATGTATGCTTATCTTGATGAAAAAGAAATATATCATGTTATTATTAGTGTTAACCTCTCAGAGAAAGAAGAAGAAAGATTATTGAAAACTCTTAAGAAGCACCGAGCAACTATTGGATATACTCTGGATGATCTTAAGGGCATTAGTCCCACATTATGTCAACACAAGATTTCAGTGGAGAAAGATGTTAAACCAGTTAGAGATCCTCAAAGACGATTAAATCCCAAGATGAAGGAAGTGGTAAGAAAGGAGGTACTAAAGCTCCTTGAGGCAGGTATTATTTATCTCGTTGCTGATAGTGAATGGGTAAGCCCTGTCCATTGTGTCCCTAAAAAGGGAGGTATTACCGTTGTTCCTAATGATAAAGATGAATTGATCCCGCAAAGAATTATTACAGGTTATAGGATGGTAATTGATTTTCGTAAGTTAAATAAAGCTACCAAGAAAGATCATTACCCTTTACCTTTTATTGATCAAATGCTAGAAAGGCTATCCAAACACACACATTTTTTCTTTTTAGATGGTTATTCTTGTTTCTCTCAGATACATGTGTCAGCGAAGGATCAATCTAAAACTACTTTTACTTGCCCTTTTGGTACTTTTACTTATAGACGTATGCCTTTTGGTTTATGTAATGCACCTGCTACCTTTAAAAGATGCATGATGGCTATATTCTCTGATTTTTGTGAAAAGATTTGTGAGGTATTCATGGATGACTTCTCTGTCTATGGATCCTCTTTTGATGATTGTTTGAGCAACCTTGATCGAGTTTTGAAGAGATGCGAAGACACTAGTCTCATCCTGAATTGGGAAAAGTGTCACTTTATGGTTAATGAAGGTATTGTCTTGGGGCACAAGAACTCCGAGAGAGGTATTGAAGTTGATAAAGCCAAAGTTGATGCTATTGAAAAGATGCCATGTCCCAAGGACATAAAAGGTATAAGAAGTTTCCTTGGTCATGCCAGTTTTTATAGGAGGTTCATTAAGGACTTTTCTAAGATCTCTAGGCCTCTGACTAATTTATTGCAAAAAGATATTCCTTTTCTCTTTGATGATGATTGTGTAGAAGCGTTTGAAGTGCTTAAGAAAGCTTTGATCACTGCACCTATTGTTCAGCCACCTGATTGGAATCTACCTTTTGAAATTATGTGCGATGCTAGTGATTATGCTGTAGGTGTTGTTTTAGGGCAAAGAGTCGATAAGAAATTGAATGTTATCCAGTATGCTAGTAAGACTCTTGATACTGCCCAGAGAAATTATGCTACTACTGAAAAAGAGTTCTTAGAATTTGTGTTTGTATGTGATAAGTTTAGACCTTACATTGTTGATTCCAAAGTTACTATTCACACTGATCATGCTGCTATTAAATATCTTATGGAAAAGAAAGATGGGTTCTGTTGATTCAAGAATTTGACTTGCATATTATTGATAGAAAGGGAGCTGAGAACCCCGTTGCAGATAACTTATCTAGGTTAGAGAATGTTCTTGATGACCCACTGCCTATTAATGATAGCTTTCCTGATGAACAATTAGCGGTCGTCAATGCTTCTCATACTGCTCCTTGGTATGCTGATTATGCTAATTACATTGTTGCTAAATATTTACCGCCTAGTTTCACATGCCAGCAAAAGAAAAAGTTCTTTTATGATTTAAGACATTACTTCTGGGACGATCCACACCTTTATAAAGAAGGAGTAGATGGTGTTATTAGACGTTGTGTGCCTGAGCATGAACAGGAACAGATTCTACGTAAGTGTCACTCTGAATCTTATAGAGGACACCACGCTGGAGATAGAACTGCACACAAGGTACTAAAATCTGGTTTTTATTGGCCTACTCTCTTCAAAGATGCTCGCAAGTTTGTCTTATATTGTGATGAATGTCAAAGAATAGGTAACATTAGTAGACATCAAGAAATGCCTATGAATTATTCTCTTGTTATTGAACCGTTTGATGTTTGGGGCTTTGATTAGATGGGACCTTTTCCCGCCTCTAATGGTTATACACATATTTTAGTTAATGTTGATTACATTACTAAGTGGGTAGAAGCTATTCCAACTAGTAGTGCTGATCATAACACTTCTATTAAAATGCTTAAAGAAGTTATTTTTCCGAGGTTTGGAGTCCCTAGATATCTTATGACCGATGGTGGTTCACATTTCATTCATGGTGCTTTCTGTAAGATGCTTGCTAAGTATGATGTCAATCATAGAATAGCATCTCCTTATCATCCGCAGTCTAGTGGTCAAGTAGTGGAGAAATAGAGAGATCAAGTTAATTTTGCAAAAGGCTGTGAATAGATCTAGAAAGAATTGGTCCAAAAAACTTGATGATGCATTATGGGCCTATAGAACTGCATACAAAAATCCTATGGGTATGTCTCCCTATAAGATGGTTTATGGAAAAGCATGTCATTTGCCCCTTGAACTTGAACATAAAGCATATTGGGCTATTAAAGAGCTCAACTATGACTTCAAACTTGCTGGTGAGAAGAGGTTGTTTGATATTAGCTCGCTTGATGAATGGAGAACCCAAGCTTATGAGAATGCCAAGCTATTCAAAGAAAAAGTCAAACGCTGGCATGATAAGAGGATACAAAAGCGTGAGTTTGACGTAGGAGACTATGTATTATTATTCAACTCTCGTCTCAGAATTTTTGCAAGAAAGCTTCTCTATAAATGGGAAGGCCCCTACGTTATCAAGGAGGTCTATCGTTCTGGTGCGATAAAGATCAACAACTTTGAAGGCACAAGTCCGAGGGTGGTAAACGGTCAAAGAATTAAACATTATATTTCAGGTAATCCTATTAATGTTGAAATTAATATTATTGAAATCGTAACCCTGGAGGAATACATAAGGGACACTTTCCAGAAGTTCTAGACTCCGAAACGGAATAGGTATGTGGTACAGTAAGTAAACCGACTCCAAAACAACTCCAATGGCAAATTTTTATCAGTTTTAGATTATTTAAGAATTTTAGGAAGAAAGAAGTAGTCCAAAAGGGACATCAGGCCCCCACGAGAGTGGAGGCCCCCCCCCCTTACTGGGCGCGCCCCCTGTCTCGTGGGCACCTTGTGTGCCTCCCGGACTCTGTTTTCTTGCATATTATGTATTTTGGTCGGTAAAAATTCATTATATATACTCCCGAAGGTTTTGACCACCATATCACGCAAATATCCTCTATTTTCGTTTCGAACTGTTCCTGTTGCAGATTTGGAACAAGATGTCATCCCAAGATTCGGAGGGGGGGAGCTACATGGCTGATTATATCGCAAACCCAAAAGTATATGGGGATGTGGAACATTATGGCTGGATCATAGAGGAAGACGAAGACTATGATCCAAAGGGGAAGGAGGAGACAAGCTCCAATGAAGAGGACGATCCACTACCTCAACCTGGTGATATGCATGTGGAGTTCAAGAAGTCAAGCCTCCCTAAGGTCCAATCTATCCCACCATGTTTTTTGCAGGACAGCAAGGCAGCACTATGCAGAAAGATAATGAAACTTGAGCTCGAGAATGAGGATCTGAGGGAGGAAAATTTTAGCCTCAGACGCAATCTAGAGAAGAAAAATGTAACAAGTCCACCTACATCATCAACAACTCCTACTTCACCACCTCCGAGGAAATAATCACATGGGTATGGGCACTCCCCTTGGCAACTGCCAAGCTTGGGGGAGGTGCCCCGGTATCGTATCACCATCACACTCCTATCTTTACCTCTTTATTTAGTTCGATCCTTTTAGTAGTTTCTTGCTCTAGTAGATTGAATTTTTGATATCAAGTAGTGTGAGTTTTGCTTAGTGCTCTCTTTTTGTAATCGAGTCCGTGAGTCATCTATAATAAAGATTATTATTGAGTCAAGGGCTTTTGCTTTGTTGCTATGATCTTGAGAAAAATAAAAAGAATAAAAGAGTTCATATTGATCTTGTGGATAGTAATAACTTCACACATAGAGAGTATGAGGCATAAAGGTTGTTGAGAGTTGATAAACGTAGTTTTGGTCATCGTTGCAATTAAGAGGAAGTAATAAGGGAAGAGAGGTTCACATATAAATACACTATCTTGGACATATTTTATGATTGTGAGCACTCATTAAGTATGACATGCTAAAAGAGTTGACGATGGACAAGGAAGACAATGTAATAGTTTATGTTTTCTCACATCTCAGTTAAAGTATGTTGTCACTGACCTTCCGAACATGCTGAGCTTGCCATTCCCCCTCATGCTAGCCAAATTCCCAGCACCAAGTAGAGATACTACTTGTGCTTCCAAATACCCTTAAACCCAGTTTTGCCATGAGAGTCCACCATATCTACCTATGGATTGAGTAAGATCCTTCAAGTAAGTTGTCATCGGTGCAAGCAATAAAAATTTCTCCCTAAATATGCATGATTTATTAGTGCGGAGAAAATAAGCTTTATACGATCTTGTAATGGAAGCAATAAAAGCGACAGACTGCATAAGAAAGGTCTATACACAAGTGACATATAAACTGACGTTCTTTCGCACTAAAATTTTGTGTATCCAACCCTAAAAGTGCATGATAACCTCTGCTTCCCTCTGCGAAGGGCCTACCTTTTACTTCATTTTCTTACTTTATGCTTTTATTTTGTGCTTGAGTCAAGGTGATCTTCACCTTTCCCTTTTTCATTTTATCCTTTCGCAAGCTCCTCGTGTTTGAAAGATCGTGATATACATATCCAATTGGATGTTCGTTAGCATGGGCTATTATTGTTGACATCTCCTAAAGTTGAATATGTTGGGAGGCAACACAATAAGCCCCTATCTTTATCAGTGTCCATATGAAACTCAATAACCACAAGTATTGCGTGAGTGTTAGCAATTGTAGAAGACTATATGATAGTTGAGTATGTGGACTTGCTGAAAAGCTCTGTTGTTGACTCTTTCTTAGGTTATGATAAATTGCAATTCAATGACTGTGATTATAGTTTGTTAGTTCTTAATGAAGTTTGTGAACCATACTTGATATTGTGAATTGATTGTTACTTGAGCATAAGAAATTATATAATGGAATCTTTATATGTTGTTGTTATAAGAATGATCATGATGCCCTCATGTCCGTATTTTATTTTTATCGACACCTCTATCTCTAAACATGTGGACATATTTTTCGTTATCGGCTTCCGCTTGAGGAAAAGCGAGGTCTAAGCTTTGGGTAGTTGATACGTACATTTTGCATCATGCTTTTATATCAATATTTATTGCATTATGGGCTGTTATTACACAATATATCTCAGTACTTATGGCTATTCTCTCTTATTTTACAAGGTTTACCATGAAGAGGGGGAATGCCGGCAGGTGGAATTCTGGCTGGAAAAGGAGCAAACGTTGGAAACCTATTCTGCACAACTCCAAAAGTCCTGAAACTCCACGAAACAACCTTTTGGAATTAATAAGAATTTATGAGCGAAAGAAATGCACCAGGGGGCCCACACCCTGTCCAGGAGACAGGGGGCGCCCCCCCCTATAGGGCGCGCCCCCTATCTCCTGGGCCCCCTGGTGGGCCTCTGGTGTCCATCTTCTGCTATATCATCGCTTTCACCCTGGAAAAAAATCATGGGCAAGCTTACGGGACGAAACTCCGCCTCCACGAGGCGGAACCTTGGCGGAACCAATCTAGGGCTCTGGCAGAGCTGTTCTGCCGGGGACACTTCCCTCCGAGAGGGGCAAATCATCATCAACGTCATCACCAACGATCCTCTCATCAGGAGGGGGTCAATCTCCATCAACATCTTCACCAGCACCATCTCCTCTCAAACCCTAGTTCATCATTTGTATCCAATCTTGTATCCAAAACCACAAATTGGTACCTGTGGGTTGCTAGTAGTGTTGATTACTCTTTGTAGTTGATATTTATTGGTTTACTTGGTGGAATATCATATGTTCAGATCCTTAATGCATATTATTACACCTCTGATTATGAACATGAATATGCTTTGTGAGTAGTGACGTTTGTTCCTGAGGACATGGGTGAAGTCTTGCTATTAGTAGTCATGTGAATTTGGTATTCGTTCGTTATTTTGATGAGATGTATGTTGTCTTCTCCTCTAGTGGTGTCATGTGAACGTCGACTACATGACACTTCACCATTATTGGGCCTAGAGGAGGGCATAGGGAAGTAATAAGTAGATGATGGGTTGCTAGAGTGACAGAAGCTTAAACCCTAGTTTATGCATTGTTTCGTTAGGGGCTGATTTGGATCCACATGTTTCATGCTATGGTTAGGTTTACCTTAATACTTTTGTTGTAGTTGAGGATGCTTGCAATCGGGGTTAATCATAAGTGGGATGCTTGTCCAAGTAAGGGCAGTACCCAAGCACCGGTCCACCCACATATCAAATTATCAAAGTAACGAACGCGAATCATATGAGCGTGATGAAAACTAGCTTGACGATAATTCGCATGTGTCCTCGGGAGCTCCTTTATCATTATTAGAAGTTGTCCAGGCTTATCCTTTGCTACATAAAGGATTGGGCCACCTTGCTACACTTTATTTACTTTGTTTACTTGTTACTCGTTACTATTTATCTTATCACAAAACTATCTATCACCTACAATGTCAGTGCTTGCAGAAAACCTTACTAAAAACCGCTTATCATTTCCTTCTGCTCCTCGTTGGGTTCGACACTCTTACTTATCGAAAGGACTATGATAGATCCCCTAAACTTGTGGGTCATCAGCCATCGAGGATAAAAAGATGGGGTTTATATCATATTGCTTGAGTTTATCCCTCTACATCATGTCATCTTGCCTAATGCATTACTCTCAGTTCTTTTGAATTGAATACTCTAGATGCATGTTGGATAGCAGTCGATGTGTGGAGTAATAGTAGTAGATGAAGAATCATTTTGATCTACTTGTCACGGACGTGATGCCTATATACATGATCATGCCTAGATACTCTCATAACTATGAAATTTTCTGTCAATTGCTCGACAGTAATTTGTTCACCCACCGTAATACTTATGCTATCTTGAGAGAAGCCACTAGTGAAACCTATGGCCCCCGGGTCTATGTTCCATCATATAAGTTTCCGATCTATTTTATTTTGCAATCTTTACTTTCCAATCTTTATCATAAAAATGCCAAAAATATTTATCTTATCATCTCTATCAGATATCACTTTTGCAAGTGGCCGTGCAGGGATTGACAACCCCTTTATGGCGTTGGTTGCAAGGTTCTTGTTTGTTTATGTAGGTATGAGGGATTTGCGTGTAGCCTCCTACTGGATTGATACCTTGGTTCTCAAAAACTGAGGGAAATACTTATGCTACTTTGCTGCATCACCCTTTCCTCTTCAAGGGAAAACCAACGCATGCTCAAGAGGTAGCAATAGACAAGGTTTCTTCTTCGTGGACCCTTCATGGGTGGAGCCCTCCATGGACTCACGCAGCCATTACCCTTCGTAGGTTGAAGTCTCCATTAACGTGGATGTACGATAGCACCACCTCTCAAAACCATGCCATAAACATCCATGTCTCCAATTACGTTTGCTCCCTCCAAACTCCTCCCTTTATCTTCATGTGCAATGTTTTACATTCCGCTGCTATACTCTTAGAATTGCATGTGTAGGTTGATTGCTTGACTTGTGTAAAGTTGCTAAAATCTGCCAAAACTTAAAATTGGGAGAAGGCTAGATTTTTATTTGGTCAAGTAGTCTAATCACCCCCCTCTAGACATACTTTCGATCCTACAAGTGGTATTAGAGCTACGATCTCCATTTGCCTTGATTTCCATAGCTTTTGGTGATCATAGCCTTGGTTTCACAACCTAGGACGGTATGGCATCTAGCGAGCGAAATTACCAGCGTAGAGGTCCTTTCTTTGATGGTACTAACTTTGCTAGTTGGAAGCATAAGATGAAAATGCATATTCTTGGACATAACCCCGCCGTTTGGGCTATTGTGTGTATTGGCTTGCAAGGTGAATTCTTTGATGGGAGAGAACCGAACCGTGAAGCTACCGCGGAAGAGTTGAAGATGGTGCAATACAACGCTCAATCTTGTGATATTCTCTTCAATGGATTGTGCCCCGAAGAATTCAACAAAATCAGCCGTCTTGAGAATGCAAAGGAAATTTTGGATACTTTGATTGATATGCACGAAGGTACTGACTCCGTCAAGGAATCCAAATTGGATATGCTTCAAAGTCAGCTTGACAAGTTCAAAATGAAGGATGGTGAAGGTGTCGCTGAAATGTACTTTAGGCTTTGTCTCATCACAAGTGAGATTGCCGGCTTAGGAAGTGAAGAGATGACCGATAGATTCATCATCAAGAAGATCCTAAGAGCCTTGGATGGAAAATATGATACCGTGTGCACATTGATCCAAATGATGCCCAATTACAAAGATCTCAAGCCAACATAAGTCATTGGAAGAATTGTTGCTCATGAGATGTCACTCAAGGATAAAGAAGAGCTTCACAACAAGTCAAGTGGTGCTTACAAAGCCTCATGTGATGCTCCTACATCATCAAGTGAGAAACAAACCTTCAATGAAGAATTGAGCCTAATGGTGAAGATCTTCAACAAGTTGTACAAGAGTAGAATCAAGGAAAGAAGTTCCAAGTCAAGGTCCTACAATGACAAAAGATCTTCGACTCATGAACATAATTTCTACAATTGTGCCAAGACCCGGACACTACTCCAATGAGTGTACGGATCCCTACAAAAGAATAGAAGATTCACCTAAAAGAAGAAGTAGAAGAGAAGAATCACCACCAAGAGAGAGAAGGAGTAGAGATGATCGTTATGAACAAAGAACCTCTCGTAGAAGCAAGGATTCAGAAAGGAAGTACAAATCATCAAAGAGCTACACAAAACGAATACATCAAGCTCACATTGGTGAATGGGTATCTGGCTCCGATTCCGGCCATCACTCCGAAAGAAGTTATCACTTCGACTCTGAATATACTCAAGATGAAGGTGTTGCCGGTCTAGCACTTGTGTCAACCAACTCCTATGACATATTTGACTCACCAAATGAAGGAATTGGAAGATGCTTCATGGCTAAAGGCCCAAAGGTATCACACCCCGAGTATGTTAATTTCAATAGTGATGAAGATGATTTGCTAGGTGATGATGATTTACTTGTTGACAACTCTAGTTATGAAAACTATGATAAATTTGCTATTAATCATGCTAATCAAGATAAAATGAATGATGATGATAAGAAGGAGATTGATCGTCTAACTAAAGAGCTAAATACGCTTAAGTTAGCTCATGAAACTACTTTGGAAGATCATCGAGAACTTTTAAAGACTCATGAGAAGTTACGCTTTGAAAAGCTCAACCTAGAGCAAGAGCATGAGTTTTTAAAGGCAATCAATGATGATCTTCGCAAGAAAAGAAGATTGCCAAGCGTTTACTCTTGTCTACTTACATGCCACAAGTTAAATCTAGAAACAAAAGTAAGAAAGATTCTTCCTCTAGTAGTAACAATAATCATGCAAAATCTAATGTTGTTGCTTCTAGTAGTTCTCTTGATTCTACTAATGATTCTCTTATCCAAGTTACACTTGAGCAAGAAAATAACTTATTGCAGGGAATTATAGAGAAAGGTGTTTACAAGAGCCTTGCCGGAAGTAAGCAATTTGAGGAAATTGTACGCAAGCAAGGAAGGCACCGGAAGAATCAAGGTGTGGGAAGAAGATCAATACCCCAAGACAAAGTTTGTTCAGTATGATCCTACTTCTTTCCAAGGGACACAAGCTCAAGATGATCTTCCACCACAAGACCACAAGCAAAAAGGCAAGGATAAGCTTCAAGAGGAGACTGATGCATTTGAATAAGCTCCCAAGGCCATGGTCAAGTGGCTTCCCAAGATTACATCAAGTTCTACTTCATTAAGTACGACTACAACCCCGAAGATTCCCATCAAGATGATGTGGATTCCGAAGAAAAAGGACTAGAGAGTTCTTGAGGGTGACTCCGCCAACACACTTCACTGATATCATTTTGGCAATAACAAGTGCAAACAACTTCCATATCTTGCACTAGTTGAAGGAGTCACAAACCCTCTTGTTGGTAAGACAAGGTAGAAGGTAACCTAATGCTTTCATGGACATAATCTTGTGCGTACATCATTCTATGTCTATGGATATCCTTGCTTGTTCCTTGTGGGACTAACCCGTGTCGGTATTGATAGTGCGACTCACTCCAATGGATTGCTCTGAATGATCTACATCAACATTGAGCATCCACATCTTTTCAACAGCTACATGAAGTCATCATCGACAATACCCAAGGTTAGTTCATCCCTCTTAGGGGGGATATCACATCTGGGGGGAGCTTTACTCTAAGAATTGAGCTAAAGCAACTATAATGGTGTGAACACAACAATGCTTTATGTAAAAGTGGTAACCCCACTTGTGCTTAAACGATGAGTATGACCTATCAAATGTTCTCATTTGACTCCTAAGTCAATATACTCATATATAGATGACCTAGTCATCGCCAATTGCTTGATAGATGCTAGAGTGTTTGTGCATGCTTTGTCACATATTTCATTTGCCATTTTATTGTGTGAGCATGTTGATTGCATATTTTACTCATTCGAGCACATCCACTTGTTGCTTTGTTTGTTTGGCTCTTTCTCTTTTGCCAAGTGGATGGACAAGAATGCCTAAGAACCTTCCAAATTCGAACCACTCTGTGTGAGGAGCACTCGGAGTTCCCAATTCTTCATAGACTTAAACTTCCAAAACCTCTTTGTGCATTTCGGTTTGACCGAGTCATCCATTTCGGTCACACCGAGTTCACTAAGTTGATCTAGGTTTTCATCTCGGTGCAACCGATTTGAACATTTCGGTCACACCGAGTTGCAGTAACCGCTTGAGATTCTGCATCTCGGTGCCACCGAGTTGTTCCACTCGGTCACACCGACAGGGTGGGGATATATTTATCCACGGGTGAGATTTTGGAAATTTCTTCAAAAGCCCTCAGCCCACGCATATCCTGCTCTGCCTCCTCAGGTCTCCGGATCGTCTCCTTGTAGCCAGCGACCTCCCGCCGCTGGTTTCTGTCGCTATTAATGGGAATCTGCTCCGCCGTTGCTGCCGTAGCAAACTCCTGCCGAACTAGGGTATGAGTTTGACCCCTTGTGCTTTCTTTTTTCCTCCAATTCTAAGCATTAGGTCAATGCCATGATCTTTTCCACGTATGAAATCAATCTATCCAGAGAAAACTTCCTTTAGGTTAAGTTTGATTCGAAAATTTAGGGTTAGGTCTCCGCTGAACTCATCTCGGACCGATCGAATCTTAGAAATCGGTCTCACCGATTTGGCTTAGGCCATTGGACATGCGCTTTTCGATCTAACCGAAAACTGCAAATCAATGCGACCGAGTTCAATTCTCTGTGAAACCCTAGCAATCTCGGTGCCACCGAACTGTGACTTGGTCTGACCGAGTTCACTAGTTTAGGTTCCAAATGTTGCTTCGGTATCACCGAGTTTATCAATTCGGTAGATCCGAAATCATTTCAATAGAGAACTAAAACTATGTTTTTGACTCATTTGTTTTGAAAAATCACTGCACTTTGTGATGCTCATCCACTCTACCTCATCTATATCTATTCACAGGGTTTGCTGTCAGTTTGCCTGCCAAGATGTCTGATGACCCACAAGTGTAGGGGATCTATCGTAGTCCTTTCGATAAGTAAGAGTGTCGAACCCAACCAGGAGAACAAGAAAATGATAAGCGGTTTTCAGTAAGGTTTTCTCTACAAGCAGTGAAATTGTAGGTAATAGATAGTTTTGTGATAAGATAAATTGTAGCAAGTAACAAGTAATAAAAGTAAATAAGGTGCAGCAAGGTGGCCCAATCCTTTTTGTAGCAAAGGATAAGCCTGGACAATTTCTTATAATGTGAGAAGCGCTCCCAAGGAAACATGGGAATTATCGTCAAGATAGTTTCATCACACTCATATGATTCGCGTTCGTTACTTTGATAATTTGATATGTGGGTGGACCGGTGCTTGGGTACTTCCCTTACCTGGACAAGCATCCCACTTATGATTAACCCCTATTGCAAGCATCTGCAACTACAACAAAAGTATTAAGGTAAACCTAACCATAGCATGAAACATATGGATCCACATCAGCCCCTAACGAAGCAACGCATAAACTAGGGTTTAAGCTTCTGTCACTCTAGCAACCCATCATCTACTTATTACTTCCCAATGCCTTCTTATAGGCCCAACTAATGGTGAAGTGTCATGTAGTCTATGTTCAAATAACACCACTAGAGGAAAGACAACATACATCTTATCAAAATATCGAACGAATACCAAATTCACATGACTACTAATAGCAAGACTTCACCCATGTCCTCAGGAGAAAACATAACTACTTACAAAGCATATTCATGTTCATAATCAGAGGTATAATGATATGCATTGAGGATCTGAACATATGATCTTCCACCAAGTAAACCAATAAGTATCAACTACAAGGAGTAATCAACACTACTAGCCACCCACAGGTACCAATTTGTGGTTTTGGATACAAGATTGGATACAAAAGATGAACTAGGGTTTGAGAGGAGATGGTGCTGATGAATATGTTCATGGAGATTGACCCCCTCCCGATGAGAGGATTATTGATGATGACGATAGTGATGATTTCCCCCTCCCGGAGGGAAGTGTCCCCGGCAGAACAACTCTACCGGAGCTCTATATTGGTTCCGCCAAGGTTCCGCCTCATGGCGGCGGAGTTTTGTCTCGTAAGCTTGCCCAGGATTTTTTCCAGGATAAGACCCTTCATATAGTAGAAGATGGACACCGGGGGACCACCGGGGGGCCCAAGAGACAGGGGGCATGCCCAAAAGGGGTGGGCGTGCCCCCCACCCTCCTGAACAGGGTGTGGGCCCCCTGAGGTGTTTCTTCCGCTCAATAATTCTTATTAATTCCAAAAATAAGTTTCGTGGAGTCTCAGGTCTTTTGGAGTAGTGCAGAATAGGTTTCCAATGTTTGTTCCCTTTTTAGCCAGAATTCCAGCCGACGGCATTCCCCCTCTTCATGGTAAACCTTACAAAATAAGAGAGAATAGCCATAAGTATTGATATATAATGTGTAATAACAACCCATAATGCACTAAATATTGATATAAAAGCATGATGCAAAATGGAATTATCAATGTCTGACCAGAGTGATAGCCAAAACAGACCTGAAGAGCAAGTGCAAATGAGTGAGGGCACTAGTCCGTTAAGCAGCTTTGATGAGGGAAACAGGAGCACACCAAGTAACTTGCCCAAAGCAGCCACCAGATCAAGGAAGAAGAGAACCTTAGATTTTGAGGATGAGGACTATGTGGCTGTTGAGGATGAGGCCACCTCAAAGAAGAAAGTGCTTAAGAAAGAGTATGACATTGCTGCTGCAACCAAGACATGGATGAACAGGAAGGCACCAGCAAAAAGAGTTCCCATGTCTAAGGTCAGAGCCTCCACTCAAGAAACTATGGAGTTCACTGAACCCAAAGAGACATGAGAAGGCAACAAGGGAAAGGACTGGGTCAAGAAGACCATTGCCAGAGTCATTGGCAAGCCCTCCATGATAAGAGATCCATCGGATGATGAAGAGGAAGAGGATGCTGCTCCAGCACCCAAGTCACAAAATCTTATGGGAGATGCAATCAAGTCAGGGGCTGCTACTTCTAAGCCCAAACCTTCTCCCAAAGTTGTTATTCAAACCACCAAGTCTGCACCCAAGAGAAGCACCAAAAACATTCCTGCTAAGGAGATGAACAAGGCCCAGTGCCTAAAATGGATGAAGAAGAAGATGCTGAAGCCCAAGTGCTAAGAAAGCTTAAACCAAAGATTCCAGACCACAATGACACTCATCCAGTGGCAGAGGACATGAATATTAGAAAGGATGCAGGATTGAGACTTTGGAGACAGTCTGATCCATATGCTGCGAGGAGAACTGCTATGGACTATAGGTTCCATACCAAATAACAGCAAGAATTCTATGAGACCAATCTTCTTGACTAGAAGCCAATTGTCTGTGATATGATATGGGTTAATTGGGAATATATTAAAGAGAATGAAGATCACTTTCCAGGTATACTTGACAGTTTCAAAGCTTGTGGAGTTGACAAGTTTGTTGGACAGAAGCTCACCAAATGGAACGATGAGCTAATCTTGAAATTCTACTCGACTGCTAATTTCTATCCAGATGGAAGGATAGTGTCGATATCTGAAGGTACAAGGTACCAGTCCACTATTAAAGACTGGTCAAAGTTGATCAATGCCATGGAAGACCATGAGTATGATTTGGATGTGTATGCCAAGAAGAATAAAGACCACAACTCCATGGCAAGTATGTATAAGGAAATTCCTGATGAAGCCCTCGAAACTCATAAGTTTGGCTCAGTGAAATATCTATTGTCTGGTCTGCCTACTATCAACACCATCTTAAGGCATACTCTGTTGCCCAAATCTAGAGATCATAAGATGATAAGAGGACATTCAATAAACTTGCTGCATATTTTTGATGTGCCTCAAAAATTCAAGGTCATGAGTCTGATTGTAGAGACAATCGAGAGGATAGCTGCTGACCAGAAAAGATCTTGTGTGTATGCTCCACACATTCAGGTTCTCATCAACTCAAAGATGGGTGCAAACACTTACTTGTTGGACAAGGAGCATTTACCTCTCTACCCAGAATTTGAAGACACCACAGTTGTAATGGATTTGAATGAACCTTCATCAGTGCAAGCGCAAGAGAAGAGAGCAAAGGCAAAGGCAGAAAAAGCTACAAAGATGCCAAGTGTTGAGGAAGCATCTCAAGTGTTCTTGAAGAGCAAACAAGATCAACTAGCCTATCTGATTCAAGCAACATTGAGGACTGAGAAGGGCTTGGCCACCCCGACTCGGGATCAGGAGAGCTTGGAGAGGATCATAGAGACCAAGTTTTATGATCTCGATGTTGGGGAACGTTGCATAAAATAAAAAAATTCCTACGTTCACCAAGATCAATCTATGAGTTCATCTAGCAACGAGAGAGAGGAGTGCATCTACATACTCTTATAGATCGCGTGCGGAAGCGTTCAAGAGAACGGGGTTGAGGGAGTCGTTCTCATCGTGATCCAAATCACCGGAGATCCTAGCGCCGAACGGACGGCACCTCCGCGTTCAACACACGTACGGTCAGCGTGACGTCTCCTCCTTCTTGATCCAGCAAGGGGGAAGGAGAGGTTGATGAAGATCCAGCAGCACGACGGCGTGGTGGTGGATGCAGCAGGGCTCCGGCAGGGCTTCGCCAAGCAACTACGGGAGGGAGAGGTGTAGCAGGGAGGGGAGGGAGGCGCCAGGGTGTTGGGTGCGGCTGCCCTCCCACCCCCCTCTTTATATAGGGACCCCAGGGGGCGCCGGCCCTAGAGATGGGATCTCTAGGGGGGGCGGCGGCCAAGGGGGGTGGAGTGCCCCCCAAGGCAAGTGGAGGCGCCCCCTCCCCTAGGGTTCCCAACCCTAGGCGCAGAGGGGGGCCCAGGGGGGGCGCACCAGCCCACTAGGGGCTGGTTCCCCTCCCACTTCAGCCCATGGGGCCCTCCGGGATAGGTGGCCCCACCCGGTGGACCCCCGGGACCCTTCCGGTGGTCCCGGTACAATACCGGTGGACCCCGAAACTTCCCGATGGCCGAAACTCGACTTCCCATATATAATTCTTTACCTCCGGACCATTCCGGAACTCCTCGTGACGTCCGGGATCTCATCCGGGACTCCGAAAAACTTTCGGTTTGCTGCATACTCATATTCATACAACCCTAGCGTCACCGAACCTTAAGTGTGTAGACCCTACGGGTTCGGGAGACATGCAGACATGCCCGAGACGGCTCTCCGGTCAATAACCAACAGCGGGATCTGGATACCCATGTTGGCTCCCACATGCTCCTCGATGATCTCATCGGATGAACCACGATGTCGAGGATTTAAGCAACCCCGTATACAATTCCCTTTGTCAATCGGTACGTTACTTGCCCGAGATTCGATCGTCGGTATCCCAATACCTCGTTCAATCTCGTTACCGGCAAGTCACTTTACTCGTACCGTAATGCATGATCCCGTGACCAGACACTTGGTCACTTTGAGCTCATTATGATGATGCATTACCGAGTGGGCCCAGAGATACCTCTCCGTCATACGGAGTGACAAATCCCAGTCTCGATCCGTGTCAACCCAACAGACACTTTCGGAGATACCTGTAGTGCACCTTTATAGTCACCCAGTTACGTTGTGACGTTTGGTACACCCAAAGCACTCCTACGGTATCCGGGAGTTACACGATCTCATGGTCTAAGGAAAAGATACTTGACATTGGAAAAGCTCTAGCAAACGAACTACACGATCTTTGTGCTATGCTTAGGATTGGGTCTTGTCCATCACATCATTCTCCTAATGATGTGATCCCGTTATCAATGACATCCAATGTCCATAGTCAGGAAACCATGACTATCTGTTGATCAACGAGCTAGTCAACTAGAGGCTCACTAGGGACATGTTGTGGTCTAAGTATTCACACGTGTATTACGATTTCCGGATAATACAATTATAGCATGAATAAAAGACAATTATCATGAACAAGGAAATATAATAATAATCCTTTTATTATTGCCTCTAGGGCATATTTCCAACAGTCTCCCACTTGCACTAGAGTCAATAATCTAGTTACATTGTGATGAATCGAACACCCATAGAGTTCTGGTGTTGATCATGTTTTGCTCGCGGAAGAGGTTTAGTCAATGGATCTGCGACATTCAGATCCGTATGTACTTTGCAAATATCTATGTCTCCATCTTGAACATTTTCACGGATGGAGTTGAAACGACGCTTGATGTGCCTGGTCTTCTTGTGAAACCTGGGCTCCTTGGCAAGGGCAATAGCTCCAGTGTTGTCACAGAAGAGAGTGATTGGCCCCGACGCATTGGGTATGACTCCTAGGTCGGTGATGAACTCCTTCATCCATATTGCTTCATGTGCTGCCTCCGAGGCTGCCATGTACTCCGCTTCACATGTAGATCCCGCCACGACGCTCTGCTTGCAACTGCACCAGCTTACTGCTCCACGATTCAACATATACACGTATCCGGTTTGTGACTTAGAGTCATCCAGATCTGTGTCGAAGCTAGCGTCGACGTAACCCTTTACGACGAGCTCTTCGTCACCTCCATAAACGAGAAACATGTCCTTTGTCCTTTTCAGGTACTTCAGGATATTCTTGACCGCTGTCCAGTGTTCCTTGCCGGGATTACTTTGGTACCTTCCTACCAAACTTACGGCAAGGTTTACATCAGGTCTGGTACACAGCATGGCATACATAATAGATCCTATGGCTGAGGCATAGGGGATGACACTCATCTCTTCTTTATCTTTTGCCGTGGTCGGGCATTGAGCCGAGCTCAATCTCACACCTTGCAATACAGGCAAGAACCCTTTCTTGGACTGATCCATTTTGAACTTCTTCAAAATCTTATCAAGGTATGTGCTTTGTGAAAGACCTATGAGGCGTCTCGATCTATCCCTATAGATCTTGATGCCTAATATGTAAGCAGCTTCTCCAAGGTCCTTCATTGAAAAACACTTATTCAAGTAGGCCTTAATGCTGTCCAAAAGTTCTATATCATTTCCCATCAAAAGTATGTCATCTACATATAATATGAGAAATGCTACAGAGCTCCCACTCACTTTCTTGTAAACGCAGGCTTCTCCATAAGTCTGCATAAACCCAAACGCTTTGATCATCTCATCAAAGCGAATGTTCCAACTCCGAGATGCTTGCACCAGCCCATAAATGGATCGCTGGAGCTTGCATACCTTGTTAGCATTCCTAGGATCGACAAAACCCTCCGGCTGCATCATATACAGTTCTTCCTTAAGATAGCCGTTAAGGAATGCCGTTTTGACGTCCATCTGCCATATCTCATAATCATAGTATGCGGCAATTGCTAACATGATTCGGACGGACTTCAGCTTCGCTACGGGAGAGAAAGTCTCATCGTAGTCAACCCCTTGAACTTGCCGATAACCCTTAGCGACAAGTCGAGCTTTATAGATGGTAACATTACCATCCGCGTCCGTCTTCTTCTTAAAGATCCATTTGTTTTCTATCGCTCGCCGATCATCGGGCAAGTCTGTCAAAGTCCATACTTTGTTTTCATACATGGATTCTATCTCGGATTGCATGGCTTCAAGCCATTTGTTGGAATCTGGGCCCGCCATCGCTTCTTCATAGTTCGAAGGTTCACCGTTGTCTAACAACATGATTTCCAGGACAGGGTTGCCATACCACTCTGGTGTGGAACGTGTCCTTGTGGACCTACGAAGTTCAGTAGCAACTTGATCCGAAGTACCTTGATCATCATCATTAATTTCCTCTCCAGTCGGTGTAGGCACCACAGGAACATTTTCCTGAGCTGCACTACTTTCCGGTTCAAGAGGTAGTACTTCATCGAGTTCTACTTTCCTCCCACTTACTCCTTTCGAGAGAAACTCTTTTTCCAGAAAGGATCCGTTCTTGGCAACAAAGATCTTGCCTTCGGATCTAAGGTAGAAGGTATACCCAATGGTTTCCTTAGGGTATCCTATGAAGACGCATTTTTCCGACTTGGGTTCGAGCTTTTCAGGTTGAAGTTTCTTGACATAAGCATCGCATCCCCAAACTTTTAGAAACGACAGCTTAGGTTTCTTTCCAAACCATAATTCATACGGTGTCGTCTCAACGGATTTAGACGGAGCCCTATTTAAAGTGAATGTAGCTGTCTCTAGAGCGTATCCCCAAAATGATAGCGGTAAATCGGTAAGAGACATCATAGATCGCACCATATCCAATAGAGTGCGATTACGACGTTCGGACACACCATTACGCTGAGGTGTTCCAGGCGGCGTGAGTTGTGAAACGATTCCACATTTTCTTAAGTGCGTACCAAATTCGTGACTTAAATATTCTCCTCCACGATCTGATCGTAAGAACTTTATTTTTCGATCACGTTGATTCTCTACTTCATTCTGAAATTCCTTGAACTTTTCAAAGGTCTCAGACTTGTGTTTCATCAAGTAGACATACCCATATCTACTTAAGTCATCAGTGAGAGTGAGAACATAACGATATCCTCCGCGAGCCTCAACGCTCATTGGACCACACACATCAGTATGTATGATTTCCAATAAGTTGGTTGCTCGCTCCATTGTTCCGGAGAACGGAGTCTTGGTCATTTTGCCCATGAGGCATGGTTCGCATGTGTCAAATGATTCATAATCGAGAGACTCTAAAAGTCCATCAGCATGGAGCTTCTTCATGCGCTTGACACCAATGTGACCAAGGCGGCAGTGCCACAAGTATGTGGGACTATCGTTATCAACTTTACATCTTTTGGTATTCACACTATGAATATGTGTAACATTACGTTCGAGATTCATTAAGAATAAACCATTGACCATCGGGGCATGACCATAAAACATATCTCTCATATAAATAGAACAACCATTATTCTCGGATTTAAATGAGTAGCCATCTCGCATTAAACGAGATCCAGATACAATGTTCATGCTCAAACTTGGCACTAAATAACAATTATTGAGGTTTAAAACTAATCCCGTAGGTAAATGTAGAGGTAGCGTGCCGACGGCGATCACATCGACCTTGGAACCATTCCCGACGCGCATCGTCACCTCGTCCTTCGCCAGTCTCCGCTTATTCCGCAGCTCCTGCTGTGAGTTACAAATGTGAGCAACGGCACCGGTATCAAATACCCAGGAGTTACTACGAGTACTGGTAAGGTACACATCAATTACATGTATATCAAATATACCTTTAGTGTTGCCGGCCTTCTTGTCCGCTAAGTATTTGGGGCAGTTCCGCTTCCAGTGACCCTTCCCTTTGCAATAAAAGCACTCAGTCTCAGGCTTGGGTCCATTCTTTGACTTCTTCCCGGCAACTGGCTTACCGGGCGCGGCAACATCTTTGCCGTCCTTCTTGAAGTTCTTCTTACCCTTGCCCTTCTTGAACTTGGTGGTTTTATTGACCATCAACACTTGATGTTCTTTCTTGATTTCTACCTCTGCTGACTTCAGCATTGAAAATACTTCAGGAATAGTTTTCACCATCCCCTGCATATTGTAGTTCATCACAAAGCTCTTGTAGCTCGGTGGGAGCGACTGAAGGATTCTGTCAATGACCGCCTCGTCCGGGAGGTTAATGTCCAGCTGGGACAGGCGGTTGTGCAACCCAGACATTTTGAGTATGTGCTCACTGACAGAACTGTTTTCCTCCATCTTACAACTATAGAACTTGTCGGAGACTTCATATCTCTCGACCCGGGCATGAGCTTGGAAAACCATTTTCAGCTCCTCGAACATCTCATATGCTCCGTGTTGCTCAAAACGCTTTTGGAGCCCCGGTTCTAAGCTGTAAAGCATGCCGCACTGAACGAGGGAGTAATCATCAGCACGTGACTGCCAAGCGTTCATAACGTCTTGGTTCTCTGGGATGGGTGCTTCACCTAGCGGTCCTTCTAGGACATATGCTTTCTTGGCAGCTATGAGGATGATCCTCAGGTTCCGGACCCAGTCCGTATAGTTGCTGCCATCATCTTTCAGCTTGGTTTTCTCTAGGAACGCGTTGAAGTTCATGTTGACATGAGCGTTGGCCATTTGATCTACAAGACATATTTTGCAAAGATTTTAGACTAAGTTCATGATAATTAAGTTCATCTAATCAAATTATTTAATGAACTCCCACTCAGATTTGACATCCCTCTAGTCATCTAAGTGTTACATGATCCGAGTCGACTAGGCCGTGTCCGATCATCACGTGAGACGGACTAGTCATCATCGGTGAACATCTCCATGTTGATCGTATCTTCCATACGACTCATGTTCGACCTTTCGGTCTCTGTGTTCCGAGGCCATGTCTGTACATGCTAGGCTCGTCAAGTTAACCCTAAGTGTTTTTGCATGTGTAAAACTGTCTTACACCCGTTGTATGTGAACGTAAGGATCTATCACACCCGATCATCACGTGGTGCTTCGAAACGACGAACTTTAGCAACGGCGCACAGTTAGGGGGAACACTTTCTTGAAATTATTATAAGGGATCATCTTATTTACTACCGTCGTTCTAAGTAAACAAGATGCATAAACATAATAAACATCACATGCAATTATATAGTAGTGACATGATATGGCCAATATCATATAGCTCCTTTGATCTCCATCTTCGGGGCTCCATGATCATCTTCGTCACCGGCATGACACCATGATCTCCATCATCATGATCTCCATCATCGTGTCTCCATGAAGTTGCTCGCCAACTATTACTTCTACTACTATGGCTAACGGTTTAGCAATAAAGTAAAGTAATTACATGGCGTTAAATCATTGACACGCAGGTCATACAATAATTAAGACAACTCCTATGGCTCCTGCCGGTTGTCATACTCATCGACATGCAAGTCGTGATTCCTATTACAAGAACATGATCTCATACATCACAATATATCATTCATCATTCATCACAACTTTTGGCCATATCACATCACATAGCAATTGCTGCAAAAACAAGTTAGACGTCCTCTAATTGTTGTTGCATCTTTTACGTGGCTGCAATTGGGTTCTAGCAAGAACGTTTTCTTACCTACGAATAACCACAACGTGATTTTGTCAACTTCTATTTACCCTTCATAAGGACCCTTTTCATCGAATCCGCTCCAACTAAAGTGGGAGAGACAGACACCCGCTAGCCACCTTATGCAACTAGTGCATGTCAGTCGGTGGAACCTGTCTCACGTAAGCGTACGTGTAAGGTCGGTCCGGGCCGCTTCATCCCACAATACCGCTGAAGCAAAATAAGACTAGTAGTGGCAAGCAAGTTGACAAGATCTACGCCCACAACAGATTTGTGTTCTACTCGTGCAATAGAGAACTACGCATAGACCTAGCTCATGATGCCACTGTTGGGGAACGTTGCATAAAATAAAAAATTCCTACGTTCACCAAGATCAATCTATGAGTTCATCTAGCAACGAGAGAGAGGAGTGCATCTACATACCCTTGTAGATCGCGTGCGGAAGCGTTCAAGAGAACGGGGTTGAGGGAGTCGTTCTCGTCGTGATCCAAATCACCGGAGATCCTAGCGCCGAACGGACGGCACCTCCGCGTTCAACACACGTACGGTCAGCGTGACGTATCCTCCTTCTTGATCCAGCAAGGGGGAAGGAGAGGTTGATGAAGATCCAGCAGCACGACGGCGTGGTGGTGGATGCAGCAGGGCTCCGGCAGGGCTTCGCCAAGCAACTACGGGAGGGAGAGGTGTAGCAGGGAGGGGAGGGAGGCGCCAGGGTGTTGGGTGCGGCTGCCCTCCCACCCCCCTCTTTATATAGGGACCCCAGGGGGGCGCCGGCCCTAGAGATGGGATCTCTAGGGGGGCGGCGGCCAAGGGGGGTGGAGTGCCCCCCAAGGCAAGTGGAGGCGCCCCCTCCCCTAGGGTTCCCAACCCTAGGCGCAGAGGGGGGCCCAGGGGGGCGCACCAGCCCACTAGGGGCTGGTTCCCCTCCCACTTCAGCCCATGGGGCCCTCCGGGATAGGTGGCCCCACCCGGTGGACCCCCGGGACCCTTCCGGTGGTCCCGGTACAATACCGGTGGACCCCGAAACTTTCCCGATGGCCGAAACTCGACTTCCCATATATAATTCTTTACCTCCGGACCATTCCGGAACTCCTCGTGACGTCCGGGATCTCATCCGGGACTCCGAACAACTTTCGGTTTGCTGCATACTCATATTCATACAACCCTAGCGTCACCGAACCTTAAGTGTGTAGACCCTACGGGTTCGGGAGACATGCAGACATGACCGAGACGGCTCTCCGGTCAATAACCAACAGCGGGATCTGGATACCCATGTTGGCTCCCACATGCTCCTCGATGATCTCATCGGATGAACCACGATGTCGAGGATTTAAGCAACCCCGTATACAATTCCCTTTGTCAATCGGTACGTTACTTGCCCGAGATTCGATCGTCGGTATCCCAATACCTCGTTCAATCTCGTTACCGGCAAGTCACTTTACTCGTACCGTAATGCATGATCCCGTGACCAGACACTTGGTCACTTTGAGCTCATTATGATGATGCATTACCGAGTGGGCCCAGAGATACCTCTCCGTCATACGGAGTGACAAATCCCAGTCTCGATCCGTGTCAACCCAACAGACACTTTCGGAGATACCTGTAGTGCACCTTTATAGTCACCCAGTTACGTTGTGACGTTTGGTACACCCAAAGCACTCCTACGGTATCCGGGAGTTACACGATCTCATGGTCTAAGGAAAAGATACTTGACATTGGAAAAGCTCTAGCAAACGAACTACACGATCTTTGTGCTATGCTTAGGATTGGGTCTTGTCCATCACATCATTCTCCTAATGATGTGATCCCGTTATCAATGACATCCAATGTCCATAGTCAGGAAACCATGACTATCTGTTGATCAACGAGCTAGTCAACTAGAGGCTCACTAGGGACATGTTGTGGTCTAAGTATTCACACGTGTATTACGATTTCCGGATAATACAATTATAGCATGAATAAAAGACAATTATCATGAACAAGGAAATATAATAATAATCCTTTTATTATTGCCTCTAGGGCATATTTCCAACACTTGATCCGAAAGTCATTGAGATACAGAAAATAGTTGAGCAGCTCTAGGAGGATGCTGGGGAGAAGAAAGGGAAGGCAACTACAAATGCTTTTTCACGAGTGCCAAGAGGTCAGAGGTCTGCTGTAGTGCCAGTACCAAATACTAGAGCTACCACATCAGCACCAGCAGCTACAGCTTCAGTCCCACCTCCATCAGCCACTCCACCAGCTCCAACTACATTGACTGATGCCTTCGTCCTTGGAGTTATCTCCACACCACCTCCCGAAGACCAAGCCTGAGAGATGCATAGCACTATTCATATTTGAACTTTTTTGGTAACTTGTTGCCAAAGGGGGAGAAATATGTATAGATCATAGGCTTCGAGAGAGAGTTTTTCTTTTTGTCTCTCTTGCTATTTGTCTGGTTGAACTCTATTGTGTGCTTATTTGATACCTTATGTCCTTGCGTGAGATACTTGTATGATCATGTGTTTGTTCATATGCTACTTTAATGTTTGCTTGTATGATATTATCTCTTATATCCATATATGATCATTCACTTTTCTTGGTGATGAGTACATGTATTTAATTGATATCATTTTGAGCGCTCCACCAAGATGTATGTGACATGGAAGAGTAACTTATGATACTAATCGATTGTGCATTTATATTCAAAAGCAAATCTTAAATAATGCACAAATTTATGGGGAGCTCTTGCTTATCACATACTTCTCAAAGCGACGATGTATTTTAATCTTATCATCATTTGTCGAAGCTTTGATCTATATGTTGTCATCAATTACCAAAAAGGGGGAGATTTAAAGTGCAACTATCCCTGGGTGGTTTTGGTAATTCTTAACAACATATAGCTCATTCAACTAATGCTATTTCAAGATGAATATTTCAGGAAAGTTCAATGATTGTCATGGCATGGATTAGGAATGTGGACCCCTCAAAATGCTAAGGACAAAGGATTGGCTCAAGCTCTAAAGCTCAAGACTCTACATTTTCTATTTTAGTGATCCAAGATCACATTGAGTCTATAGGAAAGCCAATACTATTAAAAGGGGATGAGGTGCTGCTTAATGGCTTGCTTGCTCAAAGTGCTTACTAATATGCTCCAAAGCCCTCAACCACTTTATCATATCCACATATGTCCCAAACCAAAAGTCAAACTCGGCCCCACCGATTTAATCTATTCGGCGCCACCGAGTTCACTTGACATAGCCATTGCTAGAAACCCTAGTCACTTCAGTCTAACCTATAGGGATCTCGGTCTCACCGAGATGGGATTGTAAACTCTCTGTTTCCCTTTGTAACATTTTGGTCTAACCAAGATGAGTGATTGGTCCCACCGAGTTTGCAATGCAAACTCTCTGTTTCCCCTTCGCAACATTTCGGTCCCACCGAGATGAGCGGATCGGTCCCACCGAGTTTGCCTGACCAACTCTCTGGTTAGCTTATTACCAAAGTTGGTCCCACCGAGTTTGTGTAATTGGTATCACCAAGATTACGTTATGCCCTAACCCTCTATAGAAATCGGTCCCACCAAGTTGACACGTCGGTCCCACCAAAATGCCTAACGTTCACATTATGAACTAAATCGGTCTGACCGAGTTTTCTGATTCGGTCTCACCGAGTTTGGTAAATTGTGTGTAACCATTAGTTTTTGTGTGGAGGCTATATATACCCCTCCACCCTCTCTTCATTCGTGGAGAAAGCCATCAGAACATGCCTACACTTCCAGCATTCATTTTCTGAGAGAGAACCACCTACTCATCTGTTGAGGTCAAGACATTCCATTCCAACCACATAAATCTTGATCTCAAGCCTTCCCCAAGTTGCTTTCCACTCAAATCATCTTTCCACCAAATCCAATCCTATGAGAGAGAGTTGAGTGTTGGGGAGACTATCATTTGAAGCACAAGAGCAAGGAGTTCATCATCAACACACCATCTATTACCTTTTGGAGAGTGGTGTCTCCTAGATTGGTTAGGTGTCACTTGGGAGCCTCCGTCAAGATTGTGGAGTTGAACCAAGGAGTTTGTAAGGGCAAGGAGATCGCCTACTTCGAGAAGATCTACCCTAGTGAGGCAAGTCCTTCATGGGAGATGGCCATGGTGGGATAGACAAGGTTGCTTCTTCGTGGACCCTTCGTGGGTGGAGCCCTCCATGGACTCGCGCAGATGTTACCCTTCGTGGGTTGAAGTCTCCATCAATGTGGATGTACGATAGCACCACCTATCGAAACCACGCCAAAAACATCCGTGTCTCCAATTGCGTTTGCTCCCTCCAAACTCCTCCCTTTACCTTCATGTGCAATGTTTTACATTCCGCTACTATACTCTTAGAATTGCATGTGTAGGTTGATTGCTTGACTTGTGTAAAATTGCTAAAATATGCCAAGACTTAAAATTGGGAAAAGGCTAGATTTTTATTTGGTCAAGTAGTCTAATCACCCCCTCTAGACATACTTTTTATCCTACAGGCGCCCCCCTTTCCTTCTCCCTCTCTCCCTCTCCTTCCTTCCCCCTCTCTCCTTCTTGGTGGAAACCTACTAGGACTTGGAGTCCTAGTAGGATTCCCCCTTTGGGGAGGGCGCCAAGGAGGGTTGGCCAGCCTCCCCTCTCCTCCTTTATATACTGGGGAGGGGAGCACCCCATAGACACACAAGTTAATCAAGTTGATCTTTTAGCCGTGTGTGGTGCCCCCTCCATAGATTTCCACCTCGGTCATATCGTCGTAGTGCTTAGGTGAAGCCCTGCGTCGGTAACTTCATCATCACGTAACCATGCCATCGTGCTGACGAAACTCTCCCTCGACCTCAACTGGAACTAGAGTTTGTGGGACGTCACCGAGCTGAACGTGTGCAGATCACGGAGGTGTTGTACTTTTGGTGCTAAGATCGGTCGGATCATGAAGACGTATGACTACATCAACCGTGTTGTCATAACGCTTCCGCTTTCTGTCTACGAGGGTACGTAGACAACACTCTCCCCTATCATTTCTATACATCACCTAGATAGATCTTGTGTGATTGTAGGATTTTTTTTGAAATTACTATGTTCCCCAACATGAACACACCAGGACTTTCGGTAGTTGGTTGCAAACACGTCTCATGGGTGACAACGCTATTTTTGATGAGTTGTACTCATTGGCCAGGGGACCATCTTGGACTATATTGACTTAAATAGGTACGACATAAATGGGAATACATTTTACACGATCTCCCAAGATCAAAAGAGCACCAACCAAAACAATGGTGTCCGCTTTGATACAACAACCAAGAGGGGAAAGGACACATATTATGGTTACATAGTGGACATATGGGAACTTGACTATGGACATGACTTTAAGGTCCCTTTGTTTCAGTGCATATGGGAACAGACGAACCATTCATCCTAGCCAATGATGTGGCGCAGGTTTTTGATGTCAAGGACATGTCTACCAAACTGAGAAAAAGAAAAGATAAGGAAGCGAATACATCATACGATGAGCCAAAGCGCCACATAGTTCTTTTAGGAAAAAGAGACATCATGCGAGTGGAGGGCAAGACAGACATCTCTGAAGATTATGAAAAGTTTCATGAAATTCCTCCCTTCAAAGTCAAGGCTGACCCAAGCACCCTGTTAAACGATGAAGATTCACTACAAGAAATATGTCAACTAGTGACCTTCTGTCAGTGACCCTGGAAGAATTGGTCATAGATCTATGACCATTTGAGACCAATTGGTCAAAAGCTGTTCGGGGGGCTCCAAACCGTAAACCATTGCGACAATTTTGGTCAAAAAGGTCGTAATTTTCTTACACGAAATGGTCATAAAGCAAACAGCGCTGGTCCGCTGCCTTATTTCTAGTTGTTAACGACCAATATAGATGGTCATGGCCTTGTAAATTGTGGTGGGTCGCGATGACTAGGCGCCATCTCATCAGTTTTCCCTATGTGTCATGTCCATGTGTCAGTTTTTTCCCTAGGTTGTGAAGCAACCTATATTTCTGTTATTCCAAAAAATTCCAAAAAATTCTCATAAATTGTTTGGATCATATCTTCATCAAATATGTCAAAAACCTTCCTTGCCTAGTTCAAAAATAATCCAACAACATTCATTTTCCTATTCTGTTCAGAGCAGCACTTTGTGAAGAAGTGTTATTTATATATTCTTGATTTACCTCAAAATTTGTGAAGACATTCTTCTTAGTATATGATCATCCTCAGCCAAAACTCACGCCAATTGGCCATGTGCATTTCTAGTACCGCTAATCAAACACTTGGCTGCTAATTCACGTTTGAGCATAGTTCGGTCTCCTCATGAGAATCTTATGTTATAATTTTCTTCTTAGCACCTACCTGGGGAGTGCCCAACCCACTAGACATTCCTAGTCCGCCCAAAACGCATGACAACACCACGGTCACGCGGTGACCACGCGGCGGGCATGCGAGCTTACGCGCTCTACAGTTGGGGCCCTCGGCCACCGTCCAAACCTCGACGTATCGCCACCAAACCATGTATTTCTTATTAAATAGGTACTTATGTACCTAGAAATGATTTTTGGGAAAATAAAGGGAAACTATGAGGCAGTTGCAGTTCAAATTTGACCCGCTTCCTACTGAATCGGTGCGAATTTGTCTATTTCACCAGAGGTGGATCCAAACTTTTGACACCCAACCATTTTGTCAATTATGCATTAAATATGTCCTAGTATTTTAGAAAATTGATTTTGTCCAATTTTGCAACAAATATATGGTAGGTCCTTCACAAAAAAAAACTCATTTCGGGCACTCGGAAAATGGAAAATGAATTTAACGTTCAAATAAAATGAAAACTCCCTTAGGAAACATTGTTTGGAATTCCAAGATGCACCCTTGTGCACAATATGAGATCATTTGAACAAACTATGCCATTAATGTGGCCATAAGATTGATCATTTGGCTAGAAAGCCATGAATCTTCATCCATGATAGCTCATTTCTGAGGACACTTTTTGAAAATAATTGCCGTATTACAAGTTTATTATTTTTCCTAGAAACTTAATCACATATAATGACACAATGCGAAGGTTTTCCATTTTTTGATTTTTTTTGAATTTTTTATGCACGTTTCAAAATGCGGTCAAAACGGCGGGCTTGACCGTTCCTCGCTAGTGGTTGAATCTTGGAAAACTTTTGATGTTTCTCTGATTAAATAGATACTTATGTACCTAGAAATGATTTTTGGAAAAAAATAAAGAGCAAACTATGAGGCGGCTGCAGTTCAAATTTGACCCGCTTCCTACTGAATCGACGGGAATTTTTCTTTTTCACCAGAGGTGGATCAAAACTTTTGACGCCCAACCATTTTGTCAATTGTGCATTAAATATGGCCTGGTATTTTAGAAAATTGATTTGGTCCAATTTTGCAACAAATATATGGTAGGTCCTTCACAAAAAAACTCATTTTGGGCACTCGAAAAATGAAAAATGAATTTTCGGTTCAAAGAAAATGAAAACTCCCTTAGGCAACATTGTTTGGAATTCCAAGATGCACCCTTGTACACAATATGAGATCATTTGAACAAACTATGCCATGAATGTGGCCATAAGATTGATCATTTCGCTTGAAAGCCATGAATCGTTATGTATGATAGCTCATTTCTGAGAACACTTTTTTAAAAATAATTGCCATATTACAAGTTTATTATTTTTCCTGGAAACTTGGTCACATATGATGACACAATGCGAAGGTTTTCCAAATTTTCGATTTTTTTTGAATTTTTTATGCCCGTTTCGAAATGCGGTCAAAACAGCGGGCTTGACCGTTCCTAGCTAGTGGTTGAATCTTGGAAAACTTTTGATGTTTCTCTGATTAAATAGATACTTATGTACCTATAAATGAGTTTTGGAAAAAATAAAGATGAAACTATGAGGCAGCTGCAGTTCAAATTTGACCCGCTTCCTACTTAATCGGCGGGAATTTGTCTTTTTTACGAGAGGTGGATCAAAACTTTTTACATCCAACCATTTGGTCAATTGTGCATTAAATATGTCCTAGTATTTTAGAAAATTGAGTTGGTAAAATTTTGCAACAAATATATGGTAAGTCCTTCACAAAAAAACCTCATTTCCGGCACTCAAAAAATGGAAAATAAATTTTTCGTGCAAAGAAAATGAAACTCCCTTAGGAAACATTGTTTGGAATTCCAAGATGCACCCTTCTGCATAATATGAGATCATTTTAACAAACTATGCCATGAATGTAGCCATAAGATTGATCATTTGGCTTGAAAGCCATGAATCTTCACACATGATAGCTCATTTCTGAGAACACTTTTTTAAAATAATTTCCGTATTAAAAGTTCATTATTTTTCCTAGAAACTTGGTCACATATGATGACACAATGCGAAGGTTTTCCAAATTTTTGTTTTTTTGGAATTTTTTACACCCGTTTCAAAATGCGGTCAAAACGGTGGGCTTGACCGTTCCTAGCTAGTTATTGAATCTTGGAGACCTTTTGATGTTTCTCTGATTAAATAGATACTTATGTACCTAGAAATGATTTTTGGAAAAAATAAACAGCAAACTATGAGGTAGCTACAGTTCAAATTTGGCCTGCTTCCAACTAAATCGGCGGAAATTTTTCTTTTTCACGAGAGGTGGATCAAAACTTTTTACACCTATCCATTTGGGCAATTGTGCATTAAATATGTCCTAGTATTTTATAAAATTGATTTGGTACAATTTTTCAACAAATATATGGTAGGTCCTTCACAAAAAAACCTCATTTTGGGCACTCAAAAAATCGAAAATGAATTTTCCATGCAAATAAAATGAAAACTCGCTTAGGAAACATTGTTTGGAATTCCAAGATGCACCCTTGTGCACAATATTAGATCATTTGAACAAACTATGCCATGAATGTAGACATAATATTGATCATTTGGATTGAAAACCATAAATCTTCACACATGATAGCTCATTTCTGAGAACACTTTTTTAAAAGAATTGCCATATTACAAGTTTATTATTTTTCCAGGTAACCTGGTCACATATAATGACACAATGCGAAGGTTTTCCAATTCTTTAATTTTTTTTAATTTTTTATGCCGTTTCAAAATGCGGTCAAAACGGCGGGCATGACCGTTCCTAGCTAGTGGATGAATCGTAATTTTTTTGGTGTTTCTCTGATTAAATAGATACTTTTGTACCTAAAAATTATTTTTGGGAAAAATAAATAACAAACTATGAGGCAGCCATAGTTCAAATTTGACCCGCTTCCAGCTGAATCGGCAGAAGTTTGTCTTTTTCATGAGAGGTCGATAAAAGCTTTTGACACCCAACCATTTGGTTAATTGTGCATTAAATATGGCCTAGTATTTTAGTAAAATGGTTTGGTACAATGTTGCAACAAATATATGATAGGTCCTTCACAAAAAAACTCATATTGGGCACTCGAAAAATGGAAAATGAAATTTCCGTGCAAAGAAAATGAAACCTTTCTTAAGCAAAATTGTTTGCCATTTTAAGATGCACCCTTGTGCAATTATTTGGTAGCTTATTCTTCACAAAAAAATATTTTGGACACTCAAAAAATGAAAAATAATATGCTGACATGACTTTACATTTTATTTTTATTTAACCACGACCAATTTTGGATGGTCATAACGTCCAATTTTAAATGGTCATAACGTCATACACACATACTGCGTTATGATTGGGCTATAGCCATCTCACGTGGATCATGCATCAAACACCGTTGGATGCTCCTGGATCCAACGGTAGCCCTTTCCCCCTCACCTCTCACCCATACCACAGCCCAAACCTTAGCTCACATCACACCCCTTCCCTCATCGCACCCCTCCTCCCCCCATCTCCTAGCCGCCACCGCCACCTCCCGATCCAATCTCTCCCCGCCGCCTCCCGATCCAACCTCCCACCCACTGCCGACCTCACTGTCCTTCTCACCCACCGCCACCGACCTCGTCCCTCCCTCCCCTCACCATCTATCCCTCGTCTCTCCCTCTCCCCAGCACCACTCCTCGCCTACTACCTCAGCCGGATGGGCGAGATGTTGCGCCTTGTCTTCTCGCCCGTGCTCTGGGTCGTCGTCGAGGCCAGCAAGCCCTCCCAGGAGGCCGCCCTCGCGCTGTGCCACACCGCCGTCATGCACCGCTACGTCGGCTGCTGCGACGTCTTCAACGCCTCACCCGCAGGAGGGCGTCTACTCCCTGCCGCTCTTCGACCGCCTCCGCCAGATCAGGTATCTCCCCCTCCACTCCGCCACCCCGCTTCATCTCCGACGTGATCTAGTGCCGCCGACCACCCCCGCGTCTCTGTCGCCCCGCCATCTAAGCAACGTCGCCCGCTCATCCTCTGCTTTGGGCGACGGGACATGTGTCGCCCCTTTTTGACCTCCAGCGAGTGCCAAGTACCATGACTGCATGCACCTAGGCCACCTCCCCTTCGCCTGTTGTACGAGGCCCAGCAGCCCTCTGTTGGATTCAGTTTTGAAACTTAACATTTTGGTGAGGTGCCCTGTATCAAGAATTCAATCTGAAACTTCTGAAACTGAAGGATCGAACAGGAGCCTGTAGTTGACATACTTGTATTCCCTTGTCAAATGCTTACTCCATTTTAATAGATTCAGTTATACCCTGCAATTTTTTTACAAAGGTTATACCCTGCGAATTAGCTCTGTGTTATGAGGTATTGACCATCTGTGTGTTGATATTGATATATCTGATAGTTCACTTGCAGCAAATCTTGCATCAATTAGGGATTCTTCAACTGAACTTCTCTTTCATTGTACCACCAAATACTGAAGTTTTGCTATGTGTTTTTGTCTATATAGAATTGCATTCATTCCCTCTTCTTTTAGTAGTTACATGTCTTGAGGTCTCTGTATTCTTTTGAATAGGATGTATTGTTCTATGGAGAAGATCTGATTTGCACAAACAGAGTTATCTGCATGTGCTTCCTGACTTGGTATTTGTTATATCTTGTTGGTTGAATGTATGGTGGTGCCAGTACAGTGGTAGTATATTCAGGTTGGTGTGTTGCTGTGAGGTTAATCCCTTCAGAAACATTCTTTGAGAAGTTTGTAATGCCTCCTTTGGGGTGTTGATACACTATTGTACAAGTTCTATTGTATGTGAGTTCCTTTTGTTGCTGCAAAGCATTGATACAATATGTCATTTGCAGGGAGCTCGCTCTGCATCCGAGTCTCAGTCATCCTACACAGCAAGGAGTTGGACCAAGGGAGCAGGCAGCACTACTGGTTCCTTGAGACATGTGCATGTGTGGAGTAATTTTGCTTAGAGTATTTAACAAGATTGAACTGTACATGTGTGGAGTAATTTTTCTTGGAGTATTTAACAAGATTCAATAAGATTTAACTTACTTTTCCAGTTAATTAAATGGACATCTTGGATTAGTTAGAAAATCATGAATTATTTGCAGAAATCCATAGAAGTATTGTACCCCAGTGTGCATTACTTACATAAACTTGCTTGCAAGCTTATTTTCTGACTTATATATTCTGAAACTGAAAAGGCTTAGTTAACTTCTGTTAAGTTTCAGTAATATTCAGTGCAGTATTTACTGTAAATTTTGCACATCACAGTAATTTAACTTGATGTTAACTGTTGTAGCATTAGGAGTAGTTTTTCTATAGTAATACTTGAACAGGGGTGAATGGATGGTGAGGAAGTTTTACTGCAGAGTAGGATTGCATAGGGAGTAGTTAGCAGTAGTAGATGTTGATGATCATAATCAGGAGTAGTTTTGCCTTTGGTGGTCATCCAAAAAAGTGATGTACTATTGTACTTTGAGTGAAAATGGAATGGTGCGATCCTGCACAACATACTTTGAGTGAATGTTGAGTATTGTATGCACTTGTGTAGTAGATGTTGAGTACTGTATGCACTTGTGTAGTAGATATTTTATTGACTAGATATATACATGTAGACGATTGATTACTGGTTTTAGCCCCAATCCATCTTGTCTTGTCGTTTTTGGCGAGCTGGTGGCTTGGGGCTAAAACCACTATTTATGGTCGTCGGTGATGGTCATATTAGCTATGAGATGTGAGGGAAATATTGTAACCTCAAATGTGTGTCATCATGTTACTGTTGTGACCCTTCATGTTATTTCTGTGCTAAGATTGTGAGATTCTTATAGGACCATAAAGTTCATTCTTTTTCAGTCTATCACACGTGTTTTGTACCAATATCATGATTATGCACCGAACATATTACCGCTAGTGGTTCATTCTATTTCATATCATCAACTTTATTATCACCTGCCATAAGGACGATCTGTACTATATTGTTTACAGAGATAACCTAGTAAGAAAACAACATTGCATCTCAGACTCAACTAACTATTGTCATGTTCTATTGCATGGCTTTGTAAATAGCATCTAAGATGAATCACACAGTGCATTTGAATTGGCCCATGCATAATGTATTTTTGAAGTTTTATCATTTGTTTTGAAAGTTCTACTGTTTCTTGTATTTATAAATATACGCAACGTGGTTGTGATTTGCGCTTGCAAGTTGTTGTTGTTTTATCCAGGCAACCCTGATTCGCCATTTATTTTGGTGTTCTTTTTCTGGCTTTCATTTGTCATCTATAGTTGTAAGGACTCGCATCGTGCAGTAACAATGGTGGTTTTAGTTAGTTGCTTGGGTTCGTTTTGATTTCTGCCGGGTGTTTCTATTGCTGGCTCCAGGAGTCCGGGTGGTAACGCTTCTCTCTGCTGGGTGGCCACCATTCCCCTCGCCTGGTTTAGCAGCAATAGTAGGTACCATCTCATCCCCATCTCACTTTGGCTAATCTACAGACCCTGCACTACTAGGGAAAAGCCTAGCAGTAGCGCGGGTTTTGGGCCTATCAGTAGCGCGGGCACGAGCGCTACTGATAAGGCGCTACAGCTAATGCTTAGAAATAGCGCGTCTTGGCCCACGCTACTGCTAAATTGACTTAGTAGCAGCGCTTCATCAGAACATCGCTACTGGTAACTAGTAGTAGCGCTTCTCCTTACCCGCGCTACTACTATTTTTTAGTATTTTATTTCTTTTCTTTTTCTTTTCATGTTGTATTCATACACCTTTACACAAGTTTTCATACAACAGGAATTTAGAGATTGTTTTTACATCATAATGAGTTATTACATCATGGGGTGAAAGAACCGTGGACTAGTTTCAAGTGGATGTCCATCCACTTGAAACTAATCCGCGGTTCTTTCACCCAATGATATAATAATATCATCATCATCATCATATCATAAACAACTTAGCATCATAATACATCATTGTCATATAACACCTCCTCAATATCATCGTTTTTATCATTGACATCACATAACACCTCCTCAAGATCATCATTATCAACTCCAACACATTACCACATAATAAACATATTGTACCTCACAGGACCTATTACATTCGATTAAGACCTACTACATTTTCTAAGGTAAAATAACAAAAAACAAGATAGCCCCTGACTCTCCATTATGGAGAATGGAGATTAGCCTGTCTCCAATTCTTGCCTTTCGTTGAATGTTACTTCCAAGAACCTCCTTGCGAATGTCCGTACATTTCTTCCATTCTCTGATGATCATGTGTTCACGGGTTTTAGAAATCCGATATGCACAGGTGAGCTCCGTAGATTTACCTGGCAGTATGTTCAGAACTGAGAGGCAACCATGCAGAGACATCAGATGAGGCACACAATCCATTGGGAGTTTCTGTTGAAAAACATAATAATAACTTCGTAGTTAGCAATGATGTACTAGTTTTAGAAGTATGCAAAAGATGCACGGATGTCATAATAGTAAAAAAATCTTACCAGGGTATCTCCAGAGAAGTTATCGTTGTTCAACACATGAACTAGTGGCACGTATTCACCATAATTTGGAGGAGTTCGATAATAGTCATTGTAATTCTCAAGAAGAGTACAAAATGCGATCAGATGATTTTTCTCCTTATACGTTAATTGGGTGCCTTCGGTGTAGTGGGTTTTATCTACCATCTTCCGCACAGTCTTTGAAGAATCAAAATAAGCTGTCAATGGAAATAAGCTATCAACTATTTTTAAATAAACAATATAAATTAGTTAATAACTATGTTTGAGAAACTCACATAGCGGTACAATCGGAAGCGTAGCAACAAGGACCCAAATGTCCATATTGTCTTCCTCGCTGTCAGGATCACCAAGATCCATGGTGACAATCATACCCTCATAAAAACCATACATTTTGCAAAGTGCTTCCCAATTTTGGCAACCAAAATGGGTTACGCTCTGAGCATTGCACAGATTTACTTCAAAATCCATATCATGATGGGTCCTTAGGTGTATTTTCTTGGTCTCGAAATTTTCATGGTCTTCAAAACCCATCCTCTCCAAGACATAGCGTCTTGCATGGCATGGGATAAGCTAGTCGAATTGTAAAATATGAAAATTAGACGTTGAAATAGTTGAAGTCATGCTTAATGGAGAAAAAAACACTTGTCGTTGTTGCGTACCGTTTCACAATCGAAGGTCTCCTCGAGCTTAATGCTGAAGCGCCGATCTTCGTCCAGCCGAACGAACCTGTCGCACATACGTCGATCGTCGTGGCACCAGCTACACTCCCCCGGGAGACCGTCGTTGTCCGAGTACGACATTTACTACAATCATAATTCAAAGATTAAATTTGTACATATTCTAGCACAAGTCATGCCAGAATTCACGACAAAATCCGGCATGACCTTTGCTAAAAAAGGACATATCGAGCGCCTGAAATTTGCCGGAACGGAAATTAGTCAACACTCCAGCAAAACATAGGCCACTCGGAGATGTAAACTGAACATGAACGGCCACTTGGGCAACCACATATCCTATTTGAGCAACAACACAAGATATACAAGGATATTGGCTGGTCTCACCTCGATGTCGGAGGGGGTCGGTGACTGGGACGACGGCCGGGATGTTGGAGGGGGTCGGTGACGGGGACGACGGAGGTCACCTGAAACCATATAAGTTATCACTAACAACAACCATGACATGTTCAACTAGTTTTATTAATTCAGCTAGTTCTTACTAAATATAAACTTACTATAAATAGAAAAAAACTAGTTCTTTCTAAAAATAAAGTAGTTCAACTGTTATATTAATTATCTTACTAAAAATAGATTAGTTCTGTTAATTCAACTAGTTCAACTAGTTTATTAATTTACTTACTAAACTAGTTCAACTACAACTAAAGTAGTTCAACTACCACTACTACTACTAAAAATCTAGTACTAACTAAGCAACATCTAGTACTAGCTAACCCTAAATTAACATCTACTACTACTAAATCTAGTACTAACTAGTGGCAGGGGGTGGGGGCGACGGAGAGATAGCTAGGGGCGGTGAGGTCGAGGGTGGTGGGAGGAGGCCTGCCGGCGGAGGAGGGAGGAGGGGCGGCCGCAGGCGGAGGAAGGAGGGCGGCGAAGGAGGAGGGAGGGGCGGGCGTAGGAGGAGGGAGGATGTGCGAGGAGGATGGAGGAGGGACGGAAGGAGGGGAGTACCTCGGCGGCGGACGGACGAAGGCGGCGGCGGCGGCGACGCACGACGACGGTTTACGCGGGCGAGAGTGTGAGTGTGAGTGAGAGGGCCGGTCGTGCGCATGGGGATAAGGTAGGGATAGTTGTAGCGCGTTTCCCAAAACGCGCAACAGCTAACCTGAATAGCAGTAGCGCTCTATAGTAAAGTGCTCTACTGCTATAGCTAGCGGGGGCGAGGTCATGGCAACTATAGCAGTAGCGCTGTATGCGGTGCACGCGCTACTGCTATTTCCAAGTCAGCAGCGCGTTTCGGTCACACGCGCTGCTGCTAAGTAGCAGTAGCGTGGTATTTTGAAGAGCGCTGCTGGTAAGATTCTGTGTATAGGCTTTTCCCTAGTCACTAGTAGAAAAAGGGCCTATTGTCCTGGTTGGTAAGGGCCTTTAGTCCCGGTTGGTGAACCGGGACTAAAGGGTCGGTACTAATGCCTCCCCCCTTTAGTCCCGGTTCAATCCAGAACCGGGACTAAAGGCCGCGGCCACGTGGAGCCTTTAACAATCCACCTTTAGTCCCGGTTTGTAATACCAACCGGGACTAATGGAAATTTTATGATTTTTTTTTGAAATTTTTTTGAAATTTTTTATTTTCAAATTTCTGAATTATTTTAACCCCTCATTAGTGAATCTCTAATCAGCACCCCTCATCACTGCTCAATTTATCCTCTTATCTAATCACCCTCATCATTCCAAATCACCTAACTTCCTGAACGGTCACCCATCCTCCCACTCACCCAGCCTGAGCACGCTTAACTTCCGGGTTCTATTCTCCCTCGTTTCCAAGTCTGCACTTGTTGTTTTCCTGACAATAGTAAGATGTTAATCCTATTAACCCTCAGGAATTTTGCTTGAGCATGAATTGACACATTTCACTGTTTGAGTTTCAAACTATTGTTTTCAAAAACAATAATTATTTAGAAAACAATAGTTATTTTGAATAATTAGTTTGACCAGGGTTTGACCATAGTTTGACCACAGTTTGACTACAGTTTGACCAGATTTGACCAAAATTCAAAATAACTGAACAAATTAGTTATTAACACTAATATTCTAGAATAATTAGTTTGACCATGGTTTGACCATGGTTTGACCACAGTTTGTCATTTTTCCGATTTTTTCCACTCTAGATATTAAAAGCCCCGTAACTTTTTTTCTGTTAGGTTTTTGAGGATTTTGAAAATGTTTAACGGGGTTCCCCTAGTTAAATTTGGATGTAACTTTTCGAGTAGATGATTTTTCATATAAAAAACTTTTTCATCCGAGTTAGCATGCAAAAGTTATGCCCATATTTACAAATTCCAGAGAGATTTTGCAAATAAAGTCGAAATTCACATTTGCAAATTTCCCCAACAACTAGACCACGTATCACATGGGAAACTTATTTTCTTTTATTTTTTTGACATTTCCATCATTTTCTTTTATTTTTTTTTTAAATTGAAAAGGCGATCCACGGGGCGGGGGGGGGGGGGGGGTAGAGTTTGAAAATGGGACCTTTAGTACCGGTTCGTGGCACGAACCGGGACTAAAGGTCTCAACCCCATTAGTCCCGGTTCGTGCCTCAAACCGGGACTAAAGCTCTACTCTTTAGTCCCGGTTTGAGGCATGAACCGGGACTAATGGGCATCGCACCCTTTAGTCCCGGTTTGAGGCACAAACCGGGACTAAAGGGCACAGGTGAACCGGGACTAATGCCTTAGCCGCACGAACCGGGATAAATGCTCACATTAGTCCCGGTTCTGGATTGAACCGGGACTAATGGGCTAAACAGGCCTGGACGAAAGCCCTGTTTTCTACTAGTGAGTAGTGGTGTATTGTTCTTGTACACTGTCTTGTCTCTAAAAAATACATCTTTTTCTCAGAAATTTTACACTATATTGATTCTTAGACCAATGATAAGATGATGAAATTTCTTACTGCTCTTCAAGGTCAATTGTGTTGCCATTTATCTTGCTAGAAAATCTTAGTTAATTTATGCATATAAATAGGTGTTGTTACCTGTTTGCATCTGAGATTGCATAATATTGGAGGAACATGCTTAATTGGCTTGTGTATTTTGCACTAATGGACCAGTGTCTTATTCTGCAGTTTTCAAAGGCTGTAGGGAAGATCAAAGATGCCATCTCAGCCATGGCAGTGGCAACAGTGAACAATGATAACGATGAAGTCACGGCGCGAAGCCCTCCTAAAGTGCCTTGAGACAGCTACTCAGCACTACAGGATACCGTGGTGAGTCCTCTAACAGACCTGTGCACGCCCCATGTATATGGATGCCACATATTTTGTCTCCTGTTCTAAAATTTAGTTCACTGTGGCTTGGTTTTGTTAGAAATTCAGTTTGTTGTGGCTTGGTTTTGTCAGGACGCAGATGACCATCGACATCCTGGGGCGGCATGCATACGACAGCATGGGGCTGTTCACGGCCCGGCAGTGGGAGGCGGTGGAGAAGCTGTGGAACTCGATCAAGGAGCAGCAGATCCGGTGCAAGCACGACAAGTCAACGAGCGGGAAGCTGGATGTGAACGGCTTTGAGAGGCTCCAGGAGAATTCTATGCAAAAACGGTGAGGATGACAAGTTGAAGATGAAGTGCTGCTATGGTCATGGTAAGAGATCCTCCTCCATGCCTCAAGGAATGCAATATCATGTTTGCCCTTGTGGTCCAGGCCAATGGTCGCTGCAGAAATTTTCTTTTAGTGTGGTCTAGGCCAATCGCAGGATGCTTACATTTATATTTACTGGAAATGAATGCATTTCTTTACACGCATGACAAACAAAATTCGTTGTTGCTGCTAGGATAGGACATATCTGGCTAGCTAGTGTATGTTGAATTACTGATCAACTCGCCTTTGGGTTGGCTGCTAGTACACCTATGTAAAGCTACCTAGGTAGGAGTAGTTATGTGGATTATTAAAATATTACAATCTCTTGATCAACAATGAAAAGCATCGAGATGCAGCTTATACTGGCATGCATGCGTATGCACGCAGCATGCTATGTATGTGCACACTTGTGTACATCGGTAGAAACAATATGAAGTGATGGTGCCAACAATATGGATGAAGCTTATAAACCAAGCACGCATGCACATTATTGATGGTTTTGGTAGTAAAATTATACCAACACTTACATAGTATACACTGGGTGCCAACATTTGTGATTCGTGTCAATATGGTCTGGGCTTAACGGTGTTGTGTCCTCTTGCAGCTCAAGAACGCAAGTGAGAAGAAGAGGAAGAGGAGGTCCTGAATGTTTCTCCCGCACATTGTAGATACCACCACCATGGCCTTAGGAATTAAGCTGGCGCCGTGCCACCATTGTGTATCTGTTTTTGATTGTATGTGCAAGTTGGACGTGCATACGTGTATTTGCTCTTGTGAGTATTTGACTAGATGATCTCTAGATTTAATTAGTTAATTGACAGATTTATTGGCATTTTGTTGTTCAAATGTGTAAATTGAAATATGTGAATGAAAAAGACCAAATGTTCTACTTGACAAAATAATATTTGGGCTCTAAAAAGGCTGCGGCCCAAACTATAGTGGATTAGAACCTTGTGCATTTCTGAAAAAACAGAAAAATAGGCTTAATGAAATGGTTTGCAAAAAGGCCATGGCCCAAAATAAAAAATGCCACATTGTTGGGCCAGACCCATGTAGCTAGAGAAAATTAACAGAAAAATATACAGTAAAAAGGCCGAATTGTTGGCCTCAGCCCATCTAAAACACCAAATTGGACCGGGTCGATTCTAATTTGCGACATTCTCAATTGTCTCAATTTTGCCACGTCAGATTGCCACGTCGGATCCGATGTGGCCTGGGCAGACAGCCAGTGACCAAAACAAAAGGTCATGGGTTCAACGACCTTCTGTTTTGGTCGTAAACTTCTACGACCTTATCCCGAAGAAGGTCGTTAATTTCAGTTTACGACCGCCAGCTTTTGACCTTCTATTTTTGATCACGAAAAGGTCACAAATGAAAAACAATGACCACTCAGTGACCAATAGTCAAGGTCACAAGTTGACATATTTATTGTAGTGATTATCCATGGTTACGATGCAATAAGCAAAGGACACAAGCGAAGAAAAAGGGAAGACTTTCTCTCCACAACGATTATGATGATGCCTTTGATCTAGAATATCACTGCAGTTACATGTCAAAAAATGAAATACCTCTGTAATAGATGAAAAATACTTTTAAATTTCAATTATGATGATGCCTTTGAAGTGCTTTTCAATTCCAGGGTCATTTAGCTCAAAAAATCTATAAATGCATGAAAAATACCAAATGAAGTCAGAAAGGGTTGAAAATTGATTATGTGGAATTGAATGGTTAATTTTGAACGCACAAAAAGTCTGGAGTTCAAATAAGTTCAAACAAAATGAAATACCTTTGTAACAGATGAGTTTTCGTCCGAAACCCTCATACTTCGAAAGAGATTGTCCTTTTTGTACACGAAGTGCATCCAGTTTTTGTCGTAACCCTCTCAACTTTTTAGAACAAGCTATGTGGGTGAAATGATGATACCATGCCAACTTTCAACCTTTTCATAGTTCATTTGCAGTGCTTTTCAATTTTAGGGTTCATTTAGCTCAAAAAATTCAATAAATGCATGAAAAATAGCAAATGAAGTCAGAAAGGGTTGAAAATTGATGATGTGGCTTTGAATGGTGCATTTTGAACACACAAAAGTCTGGAGTTCAATTAAGTTCAAAAAAACATGAAATCCCTTTGTAACAGATGAGTTTTTGTTCGAAATCATAATACTTCGAAAGAGATTCTCTGTTTTGTACACGAAGTGCATCCAGTTTTTGTTGTAACTCTCTCAACTTTTTAGAACATGCTATGTGGGTGAATTGATGATACCATGCCAACTTTCAACCTTTTCAGAATTCATTTGAATTGCTTTTCAATTTCAAGGTCATTTAGCTAAAAAAATTAGTAAATGCATAGCAAATGAAGTTAGAAAGGGTTGAAAATTGATGATGTGTCTTTGAATGGTTTATTTTGAGCACACAAAAAGTCTGGAGTTCAAATAAGTTGAAAAAAATGAAATCCCTTTGTAACAGATGAGTTTTCGTCCGAAACCCTGATACTTCGAAATAGATTGTTTGTTTTGTACACGAAGTGCATCCAGTTTTTGCCGTAACCCTCTCAACTTTTTATAACATGCTATGTGGATGAAATGACGATACCATGCCAACTTTCAACCTTTTCAGAGTTCATTTGCAGTGCTTTTCAATTTCAGGGTCATTTATCTCAACAAAGGAATCTACTAAAAAGATTTTTACAAACCTCTAGTATTTTCAAACTAAAATTATATAAAATTTATACAACTAAAATTATCAAAGTATTTTTGTTCAATTCATTAATAGCAAAAAGAATTTTCATAAATAGTTTTTTGTTAGAAACTTTAATAGCAAATTAAAATAACAAAATCTGTTTTTGATTAAAATAACCTAAAAATTACCAAATTGAATATAATGATAAAACACAGTAAATTAAATAGCAGGAAAAAGAATCACTCAAAAGTCTATTTCTATATTAAAGTTATTCACAAACTAGTGATTCACACAAATTTCATAGAATTCAAATTTAAACTATAAAAATTTGAAAACTAATGGCACTAACAAAAAGTTAATAATTTTTGTGACCTAAAAGCAAAAAAGAATCACTGAAAAACTGTAAGTAGAAAGAAAAGAAAAAACAAAACAAAAAACTAGATTTTTAAAAAAATGCCACCTACTGGGCCAGCACGGCCTAAATACAACTAGAAACCCAACCATGGGCCAGGATTCAAGCCCGCAGAAGGCCCAGTAGTCCCACAAGCAGATACAATGTGTTTAGGCCCGTAAGCCTGCATTAGAGAGGAGTTCGACATCGAAGGGACAACATGGCTTATAAACAGGTCCTAGCGTCTCTCAGCTAGCGAGGTGGGACTAAACTCCCACCACACTGTGGTTGTGCCAGGCACAGGCTATTGGTCCCGGTTGGTGGCAAGAACCAGGACCAATGCCCACCTTTAGTCCCGGTTGGTGCCAGCAACCAGGACCAAAGGTCACTGCTTCTCGCCCTCTGGGCTTCTGGAAATTGACCTTTGGTCCCAGTTCGTGTTGCCAACTGGGACCAATGTCCACCTTTAGTCCCGGTTGGTGCCACCAACCAGGACCAAAGATCTCTACTTCCCGCCCTTTGGGCAGCTGGAAATTGACCTTTGGTCCCGGTTTGTGACATGAACCGGGACTAAAGGTGGTTGCTATATAACCAACCACTTAGCAAATTTCACCCCACCCTCCATTCCTCTCCCGACGACGCCGCCAGGCTGCTGGTGCTGTGCAGTCGCCTCGCCTCATCGCCGTCACCTCGCCTCATCGCCGTCGCCGAGCTGCCCCGACACCGTCCCTGATGTCGCCGTTGCCGCGCCCCCGCCCTGATCGACACCATCGCCGCGCCCCTACCCCGACATCGCACACGCCGTCGCCTCCCCGAGTCGCCCCGAGGTCACCGTCACCGTCGCCTCCCCGAGTCACCCCGAGGTCGCCGTTGTCGTCGCCTCCCCGAGCTGCCCCGACGCCTCCCCGCGCGCCCGTGCCCCAGTGAGCCCCTGTCCGATGAGATGAAATGAGCCCTAGTTTAATTGAAAGATCACATTATAGCTAACTTCTCAATGGAATTTTTTGTTGCAATTCATTGTTCATTATTCCATTGCATCTGCTTAGGTATTGAAATAGACTGTTATAATTCTAGCTTTCTTGTTGATGTATAAAATTTATTACCAAGAAGCTCTGGCTGTTATATGGTTGTGCTATATTTCTTTAAATATCATTTTGGGCTGAAGTGTTTTCCTTGAGTGTTGATGCTAAAATTACAAGTTAGGATCATCATTTGAAATGTTTGCTGATTGCTCGGACTCGTGTCTATTTTATCTTGAACAAAAAAATGGACTTTCCTTTTTCCCCTGTATACTGGTCTGCTATGCTGCTTAGCACTTCATTGTTAGCAAACTAGCTGCCTCTTATTCTCTTTTATCGAATCGAATAATTGACCTGCCTTTTTATTGATGTCTTCATTTTTAGAATTTACCCAGTTGTCCTTTTAATACTAATTATTTAGAAAATGAACAGTTCATTTCTGTTCCTATGTTTTGTTTTAGTAGACGGTGGAATAAGACATATTATCCTCCTTATTGACTAGCTAGTTGCACCTGATTTCAGAAGAGCTTGCACCACTAGTTAAATTGAATGATTGCATTATAGTCAACTTTTGAGTCAATGTTCTGCTGTAGTTCATTCATGTTCATGATTCAATTAACATCTGGTTAGGTATTGACACATAGTGTTATAGTTCTGCCTTTGGGTTGCTTGGTTTGGAATTCCATGTATAACTTCACTTTAACTTCTAACCACTTTTGAAGAATAATTGCTTCATGTGATCTTCGATCTTAACATATTCTTGAGAAAATGGAACTTGTATAGTTTTTTTGTTCATAGCAATGTTTTTCCATGTGTGTATGTTTTTTTCGGAAGAGATGAAATGAGATGTATGAGATGAGATGTATTTTTTCAATAACAGTGAATAATAATGTAATTCAGTTCTAAATCAGTTAACTAAAAATGCATACATTGTTTAACCCGTGAATAGTATATGATGTAAAGTAATGTAACAAAATAACTTTATGACTTATGGTCTATACTTCCTGTTGGTTGGTGGAAGTTGAAGATATGTCATCAAACAGCAAGTATCACATATCGAAAGTAACCAATCCATAGTTCTCCATACCCATCCAACTAAAGTTGATAATACCAATCATATCTAACTTAGAGAGTGCATAAGGAGTGCAAAAGTAACTACAACATTGATGAAATAAACACTTGATTAGTTATTCTACCTGATAACATCCGTAGCAAGAGAGACTTCATTATAATCACTCATGTTCTTCTTTTGAAACCATTTTAATTAATGACAAAGGTATTTCTGATCTTACTCATTTTAGAAATCCAATGACTTCACTCCAACATCCAATGCAAATTTCCCTTGATCACTCTTACCAACTTCAGTGTACACACGAACTCTTGTGCCTAAAAATAGAATAACTGAAAGTGATAATGACATTTAAATGGTTGTTTTGAATGTAATAAGAAAAATGGAGTTGATACCTTGTGATGTTACATGCTCTATAAAGTCAAAAATACCAACAACCATGACTACTAAGTAAGTTGTCATGTGATGTGTTGATTATATATTTGACCAAAGTCATTTATAATCATATGTCACACTTCACTTAAGTGGAAAGTTTGTCAGTTTCACGTGGCTCGTGTTATATTTCTGACTAACGTTGTTTATAATCATTTGTCACAATTCATTTGTTACCCAATAATTCTTTGTGCTTTTATTGTTCTAGATAGGATTAAATAACATGTTGGTCACTTGGGCTTGATTCAGGGGATAAGCAACTCATCCGGCCAATTCGATCGCTTCTCGACACCGGCCATGGCGCCTAAGAAGAGGCCGTCTGCAAGAGCTTTTCACCATGCTCAAGATCGATGGGAGGAGACTGACAGCAAATTCTGCAAGGAAGATTCACAGCTTGCAGATGTGCATCAACCATGCTGGGGGCCTCATCGCCGTGGCTACGGATGATGATAAGAAGACGATGTTCCCCGGCGGCCGTGGAATCCCTCTTGTCGCTGTTTTCCTTTGGGCTATGAATGAAGCAGAAAACTCACCAGATCCGTGCCAGCGTGCTAGGTGGTACAAGTACCGCTCCCGCCATCGCGCCCCTCCAGCTCTAGTGGAAGGTCTTACCGGTGTTGTGGTTGTTGTACCAGCTGTAGTAAAGCAAGTGATTGTCCACTCTGACAACAAGGGAGAGAGCAGTGAAGATGAGGAGGAGGAGGAGGAGGATGAGGAGGAGGAGGAGGAAGCGTCCAGCGAGGGGGAGGAGGATCTAGGTTCGGACATGGTGGTGGAGGTGGAGGACAACGGCGAGCAGGAGCAGCTGGTGGTGGAGGTGGAGGACGACAGCGAGGGGGAGGGGGCACAACAGCTGCAGCTCCCTGCCAGCTACGACCTACATGGTGGCACCGGGGATCCTGTAGCTCGGCGACATGAGCATGCCAATCGAGGCGGAGACCTACATCCGCATCGTCATTCGCCACTCTGACCGCATCAAGAAGATGAAGGAGATGCATAAATGAAGAAATGCGATGAGTGTCAGTTAGATAAGTGTTAATGTTTATGTTTAGTATGTTGAACCTGTTATGTACTGCAGCTGTTTAAGCAATGTCAAGTTGTTATGTACTAGAAGTGTAGTTGTTATGCAATGAGATGTTTAATTAAGTAGAAATGTTTTCCTCACTCGTGCATTCCACAAAATAATAGTAGCATATGAGAGGATACTTCTTTCTATATGTATAGTAGCTAGCGTCGACCAAGCATGGAGATAAGAGAGGACACTTCTCTCTATTAGCTAGCTAACACAATATGAAACCCCTAAATTAACCCTCCAAAACCCCTAAACCCCCCTTTATAAAAACAAAAACACCAACTCCTGCCAGCTGCTGACGCGTGGAGGCCTTTTGGTCCCGGTTGGTATTACAAACCGGGACTAAAGGTCCTCCCACCTCGGCGCCTTGCAATGGCCACATGGATCCCCTTCTGTCCCATTTCGTAAGTGAACCGGGACTAAAGGGTTTGGGCTTTAGTCCCGACCCTCTAGTTCCAGTTCCAGAACCGAGGCTAAAGGGCCTCAGGAACTAGGACAAATGGGTCATTTTCTACTAGTGAAAGGAGACCCTCAAAAATCCGGTATATGTCCGACCATACACTTTTATTCAGTTTTGCAATCCAACGCGGTCCTGCATCGGTCCGCTAAGTGGTCCAGATTTTTGTTTTTCGGCAAAGCGGAGATAAACGTGGGGGAGCTATATCGGAGTTCGGACAGCCACTTGACCAACCAAAAGCCTCTGTGTGGTCCTCCTCTCTTCTCTCTCTCTCTCCGCACATGCATGGTCCCCCTCTCCTCTCTCTCCTCCCAAACAGACACCACGCCACATTATCCCATCACATGCTTGGTCCCCACCTACTTTCTCTCCTCCTAACCAGATTACTTTGTCAATAGCATTTGATGGATCTCTTTCGCATCATGTCTGCGGACCACGTCCGAACATAAAAACGGACATTTACCGGAGCTTTTTGCAGGTTAACATTGGAGATATCCTAAAATGGTTTATGGAAAATCATGTGACTTATCTCTTGAGTTAGAGCACAAAGCTTGATGGAGAAAAGATGTTATTTGACATGTGTTCTCTAGATGAGTGGAGAACTGAAGTTTATGAAAATATCTAGTTATTTAACAAAAAGGTTAAAAGATGGTGATGACCCACAAGTATAGGGGATCTATCGTAGTCCTTTCGATAAATAATATTGTTGAACCCAACGAGGAGCAGAAGGAAATGACAAGCGGTTTTCAGTAAGGTATTCTCTGCAAGCACTGAAATTATAGGTAATGGATAGTTTTGTGATAAGATAATTTGTAACGAGTAACAAGCAATGAAAGTAAATATGGTGCAGCAAGGTGGCCCAATCCTTTTTGTAGCAAAGGACAAGCCTGGACAACTTCTTATAATGAGAAAAGTGCTCCCAAGGACACATGGGAATTATCGTCAAGCTAGTTTCATCATGCTCATATGATTCGCGTTCGGTACTTTGATAATTTGATATGTGGGTGGACCGGTGCTTGGGTACTGCCCTTACTTGGACAAGCATCCCACTTATGATTAACCCTATTGCGAGAATCCGCAACTACAAAAGAAGTATTAAGGTAAACCTAACACCACATGAAACATATGGATCCAAATCAGCCCCTTACGAAGCAACGCATAAACTAGGGTTTAAGCTTCTGTCACTCTAGCGACACATCATCTACTTATTACTTCCCAATGCCTTCCTCTAGGCCCAAATAATGGTGAAGTGTCATGTAGTCGACGTTCACATAACACCACTAGAGGAGAGACAACATACATCTCATCAAAATATCAAAAGAATGCCAAATTCACATGACTACTAATAGCAAGACTCCTCCCATGTCCTCAGGAACAAACGTAACTACTTAGAAAGCATATTCATGTTCAGGAGTATTAATATGCATTAAGGATCTGAACATATGATCTTCCACCAAGTAAACCAATTAGCATCAACTACAAAGAGTAATCAACACTACTAGAAACCCACATGTACCAATTTGTTGTTTTGATACAAGATTGAATACAAGAGATGAACTAGGGTTTGGAGAGGAGATGGTGCTGGTGAAGATGTTGATGGAGATTGACCCCCTCCCGATGAGAGGATCGTTGGTGATGATGATGGTGATGATTTCCCCCTCCCGGAGGGAAGTTTCCCCGGCAGAACGGCTCTGCCTGAGCCCTAGATTGGTTCCGCCAAGGTTCCGCCTCGTGGCGGCGGAGTTTCGTCTCATGCGCTTGCCTCTGATTTTTTCCAGGATAAAACACCTCATATAGCAGAAGATGGGCACCAGGGGGCCACCGGGGGGCCCAGGAGATAGGGGGCGCGCCCTGTAGGGGGGGCGCCGGGTAGCGCCCCCCTAGGGAAAAGCCTAGGCAGCAGCGTGGGTTTTGGGCCTATTAGCAGCGCCGGGGCCGGCGCTACTAATAAGGTGCTACAGCTAACTTATAGCAGTAGCGCGGGTGCCACCCGCGCTACTACTACGTCCTTTAGTAGTAGCGTGGGTAAAAACCCGCGCTACTACTACTAGCGCGGGTTTTTTTTGAATTTTTTCGAAAACATATTTCGATTTTTTTCCCTAATTTTCAAATTTCTGAATTATTTTAACCTCAAATCTCTAATCACCCCTCATCGCTGCTCAATTTAATCTCTAATGACCCATCATCATTCCAAATCATCTAACTTCCCGGACGGTCACCCATCCTCTCACTACTCCAGCCTGAGCACGCTTAACTTTCGGGTTCTATTCTCCCTCGTTTCCAAGTCTGCACTTGTTGTTTTCCTGACAATAGTAAGATGTCAATCCTATTAACCTCAGGAATTTAGCTTGATCATGAAGTCACACATTTCACTATTTGAGTATGAAACTATTGTTCTAAAAAATTAGTAAAACTAATATTTCTTGAATTATTAGTTTGACCACAGTTTGACCACAGTTTGATCAGATTTGACCAAAATTCAGAAAAACTAAAATAATTATTTAGTAACACTAATATTCTAGAATAATTAGTTTGACCATTGTTTGACCACAGTTTGACCACACAGTTTGAAATTTTTTCGATTTTTTCCACTCTAGATCTTAAAAGCCCCGTAACTTTTTTCTGTTAGGTTTTTGAGGATTTTGAAAATGTTTAACATGGTTCCCCCTGTTAAATTTGGATGTAACTTTTCGAGTAGATGATATTTCATATAAAAAACTTTTTTATCCGAGTTAGTATGCAAAAGTTATGCCCATTTTTACAAATTCTCGAGAGATTTTGCAAATAAAGTCGAAATTCATATTTGCAAATTTTCCCAAGAACTAGACCACATATCACATGGGAAACTTATTTTCTTTTATTTTTTTGACATTTTCATCATTTTATTTTATTTATTTTTTTAAACTGAAAAGGCGATCCACCAGGGGGGGTAGAGTTTGAAAATGGGACCTTTAGTAGTAGAGCGGTTTTTTACCCCCTTGCTACTACTATGGCACCACTTAGTAGTAGCGAGGGCTGAAAACCAACGCTACTGCTATCAAACTTAGTAGTAGCGAGGTTTTAAAAACCCGCGCTACTACTATGGCATGTCCCGGGGGGCACGGTAGAGACCGCTTAGTAGTAGCGAGGGTTAAAAACCCGCGCTACTGCTACTTACTAGTAGCGCAGGTTTTTAAACCTCGCTACTACTAAGTTGATAGCAGTAGCGCGGGTTTTTAACCCTCGCTACTAGTAACTTTCTGTGTATAGGCTTTTCCCTAGTAGTGGCGCCCCCTACCCTACTGGCCAGGGTGTGGGCCCCCTCAGTTACTTTCTTTGCCCAATAATTCTTATTAAATCCAAAAATGACTTTCGTGGAGTTGTGGGACTTTTGGAGCTGTGCAGAATAGGTTTCCAATATTTGCTCCTTTTCCAGCCAGAATCCCCGCTGCCGGTATTCCCCCTCTTCATGGTAAACCTAGTAAAATAAGAGAGAATAACCATAAGTATTGTGACATAACGTGAAATAATAGCCCATAATGCAATAAATATTTATATAAAAGAATGATGCAAAATGGACGTATCAACTTCCCCAAGCTTAGACCTTGCTTGTCCTCAAGCAGAAGCCGAAATCAAAAAATATGTCCACATGTTTACAGATAGAGGTGTCGATAAAAATAAAATACGGACATGAGGGCATCATGATCATTCTTATAATAGCAACATATATAGATTTTGTCATATGATTTCTGATGCTCAAGTAACAATCTATTCACAATGTCAAGTATGGAACATAAACTTCATTGGAAACTAACAAACTATAATCTTAGTCATTGAAGCAATTGCAATTTATCATAACATCAGAAAAAGTCAAGAATAGAGCTTTTCAGCAAGTCCACATACTCAACTATCATATAGTCTTCTACAATTGCTAACACTCACGCAATACTTATGATTATGGAGTTTTAATCGGACACTGAGAAAGATAGGGGCTTATAATGTTGCCTCCCAACGTATTCACCTTTAGGTGATGTCAACAATAATAGTTCATGCTAACCAACATCCAATTGGATATATATATCAGGATCTTTCTAACACGAGGTGCTTGCCAAAGGATAAAATGAAAAAGGGAAAGGTGAAGATCACCTTGACTCTTGCATAAAGTAAAAGACATAAAGTAGAAGATAGGCCCTTCGCAGAGGGAAGCAGAGGTCGCCATGCGCTTTTAGGGTTGGATACACAAAATCTTAGTGCGAAAGAACGTCGCTTTGTATTGCCACTTGTATATGGACCTTTATTATGCAGACCGTCGCTTTTATTGCTTCCATAACAAGTTCGTATAAAGTTTATTTTCTCCATACTAATAGGTCATGCGTATTTAGAGAGCAATTTTTATTGCTTGCACCGATGACAACTTACTTGAAGGATCTTACTCAATCCATAGGTAGATATCGTGGACTCTCATGGCAAAACTGGGTTTAAGGATATTTGGAAGCACAAGTAGTATCTGTACTTGGTGCTAGGAATTTTTTGGCCAGCAAGAGGGGGAAAGGCAAGATCAACATGTTTGAATGATCCATGACAATATACTTTAACTGAGATGTGAGAAAACATAAACCATTACATTGTCTTCCTTTTCCAACATCAACTCTTTAGCATGCCATACTTTAATGAGTGCTCACAATCATAAAAGATGTCCAAGATAGTATATTTATATGTGAAAACCTCTCTTTCCTTATTACTTCCTATTAATTGCAATGATGACCAAAACTAAGTTTATCAATTCTGAACAACTTTTAAGCCTCATACTTTCTATGTATGAAGTTATTACTATCCACAAGATCGATATGAACTCTTTTATTCTTTTTATTCTTTCTATTTTTTTCTCAAGATCATAGCAAGACAGCAAAGCCCTTTGACTCAACACTAATCTTTATTATAGATAACTCACAGACTCGATTAGATAGAGATCACAAAGCAAAACTCAAAACTAGTTCATACCAAGACTTCAATCTACTAGATCAAGATACTACTAAAAGGATCGAACTAAGTAAAACGGTAAAGATAGGAGTGTGATGGTGATACGATGCTGGGCACCTCCCCCAAGCTTGGCATTTACCAAGGGGAGTGCCCATACCCATGTGATTATGTCCTCGGAGGTGGTGAAGAAGGATTTGTTGATGATGTAGGCTTGTTTCTCAGCTTGCGCTTGAGAGCGGAATTTTGCTCCCTTAGATCATCGATCTCCCGCTTGAGGTTTAATATTCTTTTGCACAAATCCTGTCTGTTTTCCTGCAAGAGACGAAAAGGGATAAACTCGATCTTGGGCTTCTTTGCTCTATTCGGAAGGCTTGACTTTTTAAACTCCATGTGCATATCCTCTGGTTGAGGTAATGGGACTTCGTCTTTGTCTAAGCTTGTCTCCTCCTTTTCCTTAGGCTCATGGTCTTATTCTTCCTCAGTGGTCCAGCCACAATGGTCCAAGTCCCCGTAAACCCTAGGGTCTGCAAGGTAGTCAGCCACATAGCTTTCTCCCTCCGAATCCTGAGATGACATATTGCTCTAAATATCTGACGGAAACAGCTCGAAGCAAAAACAAAGGATTTTTATGTTATACGGTGGTCAAAACTTTTGGGAGATTATATAATAAATTTTTACCGACCAAAATACGTAACTTGCAAGAAAACGGAGTCCGGGAGGCACACGAGGTGTCCACGAGACAGGGGGCGCGCCCTGTAGGGGCGGGGCCCTCCACCCTCGTGGATACCTCGTGTCCTTCCTGGATTACTTATCTCTTCCATAAATTTTTAAATATTCGAAAATGGAGGAAAATTTCCATTAGAAGTGTTTTGGAGTCAGTTTACTTACCCTACCACATACCTATTACTTTTCGAAGTCTGAAACATTCTGGAAAGTGTCCCTTATGTATTCCTCCGTGTTACGGTTTCAATAATATTAGTTTCAACATTAATAGGATTACCTGAGATATAATGTTTGATTCTTTGACCGTTCACAACCCTCGGACTTGTGCCTTCGAAGTTGTTGATTTTTATGGCACCGGAACGATAGACCTCCTCGATAACGTAAGGACCTTCCCATTTAGAGAGAAGTTTTCCTACAAAAAAATCTTAAACGAGAGTTGAATAGTAACACATAATAACCTACATTAACTTCTCGCTTTTGTATCCTTTTGTCATGCCATCTTTTAACTTTCTCTTTAAATAGCTTGGCATTTCCATATGCTTGGGTCCTCCATTCATCAAGTGAGCTAATGCCAAATAACCTATTCTCACCGACAAGTTTAAAATCATAGTTGAGCTCTTTAATGGCCCAATATGCCTTATGTTCAAGTCAAGAGGTAAGTGACACGCTTGTCCATAAACCATCTTATATGGAGACATACCCATAGGATTTTTATATGTAGTTCTATAGGCCCATAATGCATCATCAAGTTTCTTGGACCAATTCTTTCTAGACCTATTAACAGTCTTTTGCGAAATTAATTTGAGCTCTCTATTACTTAACTCTACTTGACCACTAGACTGTGGGTGATAAGGGGATGCAATTCTATGATTAACATCATACTTAGCAAGCATTTTACGGAAAGCACCATGAATAAAATGTGAACCACCATCAATCATAAGATATCTAGGGACTCCAAACCTCGGAAAAATAACTTCTTTAAGCATCTTAATAGAGGTGTTATGATCAGCACTACTAGTTGGAATAGCTTCTACCCACTTAGTAACGTAATCAACAGCAACTAAAATATGTGTATATCCATTAGAGGCAGGAAAAGGTCCCATATAATCAAAGCCCCAAACATCAAATGGTTCAGTAACAAGAGAATAATTCATAGGCATTTCTTGACGTCTACTAATATTACCAATTCTTTGGCATTCATCAGAAGAAAAGACAAACTTACGGGCATCTTTGAAGAGAGTAGGCCAATAAAAACCGGATTGTAATACCTTATGTGCACTTCTGCCTCCAGCGTGGTGTCCTCCATATGATTCGGAGTGACACTTATGTAGGATCTGTTCCTGTTCATGCTCAGGTACACAACGTCTAATAACACCATCTACTCCTTCTTTATATAGGTGTGGGTCATCCCAGAAGTAATGTCTTAAATCATAAAAGAACTTTTTCTTTTGCTGGTATGTGAAACTAGGTGGTATAAATTTAGCAACAATGTAATTAGCATAATCAGCATACCATGGAGCAGTACAAGAAGAATTAATGGCTGCTAATTGTTCATCAAGAAAGCTATCATCAATAGGTAGTGTGTCATCAAGAACATTCTCTAGCATAGACAAGTTGTCTGCAATGGGGTTCTCAGCTCCCTTTCTATCAATAATATGCAAATAAAATTCTTGAAGCAAGAGAACCCATCTAATATGTCTAGGTTTAGCATCTTTCTTTTCCATAAGATATTTAATAGCAGCATGATCAGTGTGAATAGTAACTTTAGAATCAACAATGTAAGGTCTGAACTTATCACAAGCAAACACAACTGCTAAGAATTCTTTTTCAGTAGTAGCACAATTTCTCTGGGCAGAATCAAGAGTCTTACTATCATATTTAATAACATTTAATTTCTTATAAACTCTCTGCCCTAGAACAGCACCTACATCATAATCACTAGCATCACACATAATTTCAAAAGGTAAATTCCAATCAGGTGGCTGAACAACAGATGCAGTGATCAAAGCTTTCTTAAGTATTTCAAATGCTTCTACACAATCATCATCAAAGACAAAAGGCATATCTTTTTGCAATAAATTAGTCAGAGGCCTAGAGATTTTAGAAAAGTCCTTAATGAACCTCCTATAAAAACCGACATGACCAAGGAATCTTCTTATACCTTTAATGTCCTTGGGACATGGCATCTTTTCAATAGCATCAACTTTAGCTTTATCAACTTCAATACCTCTTTAAGAAATTTTATGCCCCAAGACAATGCCTTCATTAACCATAAAGTGACACTTTTCCCAATTTAGGACGAAACTAGTGTCTTCACATCTCTGCAAAACTCGATCAAGGTTGCTCAAGCAATCATCAAAAGAGGATCCATAGACGGAGAAGTCATCCATGAATACCTCACAAATCTTTTCACAAAAGTCAGAGAATATAGCCATCATGCATCTTTGAAAGGTAGCAGGTGCATTACATAAACCAAAAGGCATACGTCTATAAGCAAAAGTACCAAAAGGGCAAGTAAAAGTAGTTTTTGATTAATCTTTCGCTGAAACAGCTATTTGAGAGAAACCAGAATAACCATCTAGAAAGCAGAAATGTGTATGTTTGGATAGTATTTCTAGCATTTGATCAATAAAAGTTAAAGGGTAATGATCTTTCTTAGTAGCTTTATTTAATTTACGGAAATCAATTTCCATCCTATAACCTGTAATAATTCTTTGCAGAATCAATTCATCTTTATCATTAGGAACAACAGTAATACTCCCTTTTTCGGGACACAATGGACAGGGCTTACCCATTCACTATCAGCAACAGGATAAATTATACCTGCCTCAAGGAGTTTTAGTATCTCCTTTCTTACCACTTCTTTCATCTTAGGGTTTAATCGTCCTTGAGGATCCCTAACCGGTTTGGTGTCTTTCTCCACTTTTATTTTGTGCTGGCATAGAGTAGGACTAAAGCCCGTAAGATCATCCAGAGTATATCCAATAGCAGCACGGTGCTTCCTCAGAGTTTTCAACAATCTTTCCTCTTCCTGCTCTAAAAGGTTAGCACTAGTAATAACAGGATATATCTTCTTTTCATCAAGATAAGCATATTTAAGATTATCAGGTAATGGTTTGAGCTCAAACACGAGATCACCCTTGGGTGGAGGAGGATCCCCTAGGATTTCAACAGTTAAGTTGTGTTTCAAGATAGGCACCTGCTGAAGGAATATTTTGTCTATTTCCCTTCTTTCATTCATAAACATATCATTTTCATGGTCTAGCAAATATTGTTCTGGTGGATCAGTAGGAGGCACGACAATAGAAGCAAGACCAATTATTTCATCTTTACTAGGTAATTCTTTATCATGGGGTTGTCTACGAAATTTAGCAAAATTAAACTCATGGGTCATATCATCTAATCCAATCGTAACAACATCCTTTTTGCAATCAATCCTAACATTAACAGTATTCAAGAAGGGTCTACCAAATATAATGGGACAAAAGTCATCTTGTGGGGAACCCAGAACAAGGAAATCAGTAGGGTATTTGACCTTCCCACGCAAGACTTCAACATCTCTAACAATCCCAAAAGGCTTAATAGTATCTCTATTGGCAAGCTTAATTATAACATCAATATCTTCCAACTCAGCGGGTGTAATATCGTGCATAATTTCTTTATATAAGGCATAGGGTATTGCACTAGCACTAGCACCCATATCACATAAGCCATGATAACAATGATCTCCTATTTTAACAGAAATAACAGGCATGCCTACAACAGGTCTATGTATCTTAGCATCTGGTTTTGCAATATTAGTAGCTTCATCACAGAAATAGATAACATGCCCACCTATATTATCATCCAAGAGATCTTTAACCATAGCAATACTAGGTTCAACTTTAATTTTTTCAGGAGGTGTATAAGTTCTTGTATTACTCTTACGAACAAGAGTTGAAGCTTTAGGATGATCCTTTATTGTAACAGGAAAAGGTGGCTTCTCAACATAAGTAGTAGGAACAATAGGATCATTTTAAGTCATAGTCTTTTCTTCAACTGTAATAGGTGCAACTAATTTTACTTCAATGGGAGGATTATATTTAAACCACTTCTCCTTAGGGAGATCAATGTGAGCAGCAAAAGATTCACAGAAAGAAGCTACTATCTCAGAGTCAAGACCATATTTAGTGCTAAATCCACGAAAAGCATCAGTATCCATAAAAGATTTAACACAATCAAACTTAGGTGTTATACCTGACTGCCTACCATTGTCGGAACCCCAATATTCAGAGTTGAGTTTAATTCTTTCCAGTGAGTCCCACTTGAATTCAATAGTCTTCAGCATATAAGAACCAACACAGGAAGTATCGAGCATGGTGCGATTATTGAGAGAAAGCCGAGCATAAAAATATTGAATAATCATTTCTCTTGAGAGCTCATGATTGGGGCATGAATATAACATTCCCCCAAGCTTGAGCGATGCTTTCTCCTTCGCGAGGCCAGAAATTATATATGTAATTACGATCACGGTGAACAAGATGCATAGGATAGAACTTCTTGTGAAATTCCAACTTCAATCGTTTATAGTTCCAAGATCCCGTATCATCACATAGCCTATACCATGTCTATGCCTCTCCCTTCAAAGATAAAGGGAAGAACTTCCTATTAACAACATCATCGGGGATACCTGTAAGCTTAAATAATCCACAAACTTCGTCCACAAAGATAAGGTGTAAATCGGGATGCAATGTTCCATATCCTGCAAAGGGATTAGCTAGCAGTTTCTCTATCATACCCGAAGGAATTTCAAAGTAAACATTTTCAGTAGATTCAGTAGGTTGAGGAGCAACTCTTTGCTCTACTGGTCGGGGTGAAGAAACCCCGAACAAGCCCCTCAAAGGATTAGTTTCCATAGTAACAAGTGACAGAAAATTTCAGCACACTATATAAATGTTTCCTTACCAAGTTCCACTCTCCAAAGGCGCTTCACTCCTCGGCAACGGCGCCAGAAATGAGTCTTGATGACCCACAAGTATAGGGGATGTATCGTAGTCCTTTCGATAAGTAAGAGTGTCGAACCCAACGAGGAGCAGAAGGAAATGACAAGCGGTTTTCAGTAAGGTATTCTCTGCAAGCACTGATATTATAGGTAATAGATAGTTTTGTGATAAGATAATTTGTAACGAGTAACAAGCAATGAAAGTAAATAAGGTGCAGCAAGGTGGCCCAATCCTTTTTCTAGCAAAGGACAAGCCTGGACAACTTCTTATAATGAGAAAAGCGCTCCCGAGGACACATGGGAATTATCGTCAAGCTAGTTTCATCACGCTCATATGATTCTCGTTCAGTACTTTGATAATTTGATATGTGGGTGGACTGGTGCTTGGGTACTACCCTTACTTGGACAAGCATCCCACTTATGATTAACCCCTATTGCAAGCATCCGCAACTACAAAAGAAGTATTAAGGTAAACCTAACCACAACATGAAACATATGGATCCAAATCAGCCCCTTACGAAGCAATGCCTAAACTAGGGTTTAAGCTTCGGTCACTCTAGCAACCCATCATCTTCTTATTACTTCCCAATGCCTTCCTCTAGGCCCAAATAATGGTGAAGTGTCATGTAGTCGACGTTCACATAACACCACTAGAGGAGAGACAACATACATCTCATCAAAATATCGAACGAATGCCAAATTCACATGACTACTAATAGCAAGACTCCACCAATGTCCTAACTACTCACAAAGCATATTCATGTTCATAATCAGAGCAGTATTACTATGCATTAAGGATCTGAACATATGATATTCCACCAAGTAAACCAATTAGCATCAGCTACAAGGAGTAATCAACACCACTAGCAACCCACAGGTACCAATTTGTGGTTTTGATACAAGATTGGATACAAGAGATGAACTAGGGCTGCGACACTACTTTCAAGAGTTCTCCATAACAGTGGCATACGAAGTACCCCTTAATGATATTATAAACAACCGCAATGCAATGGGCCGGATTGCCAAATGGGCCATCGAGCTCCTCCCGTTCGACATAACCTACAAACCAAGGCGAGCTATTAAGTCGCAGGTTTTGGCCGACTTCATCGCCGAATGGACCGAAGCCGAACTCCCTAAAGAGTACGGCACATACTCCAACTGGATCATGCACTTTGACGGCTCCAAAATGTTGGCTGGCCTGGGGCCTGGCGTCGTTCTGACGTCCCCAACCAGAGACATAGTCCAATACGTACTTTAGATAATGTACACAGATTCCAACAACGCAGCTGAATACGAGGCCCTTTTACATGGCTCCGGATGGCAGTCTCCATGGGCATTCAGCTCCTAGAGGTCCGTGGGGATTCAAACCTCGCAATATCCCAAATAAATGGAGACTTCGATGCCAAGGATCCGAAAATGGCAGCTTACCGCAACGCCATCTTAAAGATGTCAGCTCGGTTTGAGGGGCTTGAATTTCATCACATAGCCCGGGAAAATAACCAGGCAGCAGACATGTTGGCACGCATTGGCACTAAGCGCGAGGCCGTCCCTCCCAACATCTTCCTAGAAAGGTTGTTTAAGCCATCCGTATCATGGGAAGGAGAATCCGGAAACAATAGCCCGGACACAGCTACACCGCCCCTCACCGAACATTCTGACACATACGGGGGTTCCGCCAATGAAACAACACCGTCAGCTCACGCAATAATGGCAGTGATTGCCCCTTGGACATAACCATTCCTAGCCTACCTAACTAGGCAGGAACTTCCTGAGGACCAAAATGAGGCCCGCTGCATAGTGCGGCGATCTAAAGCCTACAAAGTCCACGAGGGAGAACTTTACAAGAAAAGCACAACCGGAGTCCTTCAAAGGTGTATCTCCGAAGAGGAAGGGCGAGACCTTTTGGCTGAAATTCATGCCAGACTCGGCGGGCACCATGCTGCCGCCCGGGCCCTTGTAAGCAAGGCCTTCCGTACCAGATTTTATTGGCCAACGGCCCGGGCAGACGCTCAAGACTTAGTGCAACGATGTGTTGGTTGCCAGTTATTCGCCAACCAAAGCCACATGCCGCCTACCACCCTACAAACTATACCCATTACCTGGCCTTACAAGGTCTGGGGGCTTGACATGGTCGGACCCCTTAAAGGAGGAACCCACAAGCAAAAATATCTACTGGTCATGGTGGACAAATTCACCAAATGGATAGAAGCCAAGCCTGTAAAGACGGCCGAATCCGAACCAGTGATAGACTTCATATCCGGGGTAGTACATCGTTACAGCGTCCCCCACAGCATCATAACCGACAATGGCACAAACTTCACGGCCAATGAAGTCAAACTTTGGTGCAAAAACATGGGCATCAAGCTCGACTATGCTTCAGTCTATCACCCTCAAACTAACGGTCAAGTCGAACGGGCCAACGGTCTCATTATGAGCGGCCTCAAACCCAGACTAGTGCGATCCCTCAAGGAATCTAACACGCACTGGGTAGAGGAGCTTGACTCCGTACTCTGGGGGTTGCGGACCACGCCGAATCGCACTACCGGATTCACACCATTTTTTATGGTATACGGCGCAGAGGCAGTACTACCATGCGACATAATCCATGACTCACCTAGAGTGACATGTACGAAGAAAGAGAAGCCGAGCTCAATCAGCAGGACAGCTTGGATGCATTGGAAGAGGAGCGCGACATGGCAAAAGCTCGTTCCGCATTCTATCAACAGCAGGCTCGAAGATACCAAAGCAGAGAAGTACGGGCCAAAACCTATAACGTTGGCGAACTAGTTCTACACCTGCTGGACAAGAAAAAGGATAAATTAAAGCCCAAATGGGAGGGGCCCTTCATAATCGACCAAGTACTGACCGGCGGAGCATACCATCTACGAAACGCACCGAGTAACCGACTCGAGCCGAACCCATGGAACACAGCACGCCTACGAAGGTTCTAGGCCTAGCGCCGGACTCCATGTTCATTTCCTTCCTCCATCCCTTTGTTTTATTTTTTATTTTTTTATTGGCAGTCCGGGATTTTGTTCCTTCTCCCTACCCCCTTTTTCTAACAAGCCCTTAGGGGCTTGCTTGTGCATTGTTCGCACACACCCAATGCGCTACCTGCGCTCATAATACCTGGGGGCTTCTTTACCAAGAAGTTTATATAAAACGGGCCTCATGCCCAAAACATGTGTGATGCTTCCGCATGAACCTTTTATACACCATTATATGCATTGATATGACTTAAGTTTTGGCCAAGCTGGGTTGCCTGGCTCATGTGCTTACCCCTACGTTCCCGTCCGTTCGGCTAGGTGGTAAAGGGAGCACCTCTGCGATTGTTACTGCCGGGTCAGCCGGATGTGTACCTCAGACTGGGTGAAGCCGAAAGCTAGCGTTCTTAAGGGAATATTCGGTCGGTGAACTAAAATATGATCTTTCGTATTTATTCATTTGCCCCCAGATGCTTTTCTGCCCTTTATGGCAGTTCGGACATGCACTTTAGGGCATGCCTCCCAGGGAAAGGAACCCCTAACGGAACTATTCTCCCTGGAAGATGTTTCTTACTAACCATGTAATATAACATAACTAGTTGGGAACTTGTCTGCTAAAGCACTTATGACCCCTACGCCTTGTCTCCATGCATGCCCCGGTTCTTACATAATCGAGAGGGTATTCGGAAACACTCCAGACTATAGGGTCCAGAGGTCGAAGCGAAAAGGTCCGCAATGACAAACGATCTACAATCTGGCTAGAAGGCATCTTTTATGTCATTTTTACAGAGTCATTCCGACTCGGCATATTCTGCTTCAATACCATCCAATAGGCGGTCTAATTTACAGTCTTGTTGGGAATACTTTGCAGCCAGCTCCACCTGGCCATATGCTAAGCTGACTGGTATCTCCTTTCCGTCCGGACCTATAGGGCCGACCTCGGCCATGTGGTTTGGGTCAGCCTTCGTGTACCGAGTCTTCACCATGGCCCAGGCCTCCCTGGCACCTTGACGGCAAGCCGATATGTTCCACAACCGGAAGCGCTGCCGCACTCCCTCCAGCTTATTTGTAAGCTCCTCAAGGCCTTCGGGCACGGAGAGGGATGGCCACATAGCCTGGATGACGCTTTGCATTGCCTGCCGAACTTGTTCGTGTAGTTGCAACAGCTCGGGAAGAAGGTCTCCCGTTGAACCAGGCATTTCCTCCGCAGGACAACCCGTCAGCAGACCTACAGACATAGCTCTGTTAATCGACTTCCTCGCCGAATTCTTTTTTCGAAGATTCGTTCAAGCTATTACTAAAAATGCCGCGTCGAAGTCGCCGATTCTCCTTCACGGTAGAAGACAGCTGAATGCGAACATCTTTCAGTTCCTCGCCCAGCTGGGTATTGGCGTCTTGAAGCTTGTTCTTCTCTTGCCTCACCCTTGTCAGCACGCTCTCGCCAGCCTTTAGTTGGCGTAGGAGTTGTTGCCTGTCCGGATTTACTCCGGCCTCATCTGCATTATTATCGTCAGGGTTGCATACCTGCCGCATTTCAAAATGGAAGTATCTTTCGAAGTATATATTACCTGCGGGCGTCCCCGTGACATTTTCTGAAGAGGCTAATGCGGCCTCGAGCTGGGCCTTGCACTCTTCGAGCTCCTGGGACAATTGCGTATTCTTCTTTGTAAGACACTGCATAAGACATGATCCTTCAAATAGTTATCTTCACTGTTTCTAGTCTCGGGGGCTACTGACATATATAACCTTCTATTCTACTCACCTGTATGTCTTTCACATACTGCTCCGTGGCTCTGGCTAGACCATTTTGAGCAGCACGGAGATACGCATCTCCTGTATTAAAGGCGTCCAACGCCTCCGGGGAAAAACACGCTTCACGAAGAACAGTCCGGCGACGCCTGTGGTTCAGGGCACTCTCCACTTCTAAATTGGTGGCAGATAGCCCGTCGGCGTCCTCTATCGGAGGAGCGCCCGAGGCGCGTCCCGTGTCTGCCTCCGCTTCCGGACCCGGCCTCGAACCTTGGCCAACGGACATAGTCCGGTGGGCTCTCTTTTTTCTAAAAAAATCATGAGCATTAGTAGGACTCAAGGGCATAAACTCTAGGCGTTAAATTTGCATGCCATACCGTTGCACTAGAATCTCGATCTGGTCTGCACTTCTTTTTGACCCGCCTGGCTTCAGTGGCCCTTGTTGGCTGCGCGCCGTGGGCTCGGCCTTCCGCCTCAAGGATTTACCCTGCGAAACATTGTTAGTATATGGCATGCAAGATAAAGCATGAGAATACTGGGGCTTCGGTCTTAATTACCTTGGAGGCTGGAAGTAGTCCGGGATAGTCGGTCGTGATGGCCATTAAGGAGTTATCCTTACTCAATTGATGAAATACTCCATCAATCAACTCCAAGCATAAGTCTGGATCTTCTTGGGAGTCCGGATCGAGGGACTGTTCCGGGTCCTCGGGTTGTGGAGCAGTGCTATTTATTTCCTTCACAGCCTGGCGCAGCTCCTGCGTTTAAACATTACTACACTAAGTACTCAACCACGGGAATTTCAAAAGCAGATCGGCAAGTGACAGTGTCCGCTCACACAACTAGGTGGATTGTACATGGAGATTCCGCCTTCCGGGTTGACACGGAGGAATTCTTCCTCTTCCCCCTTATATAAAGCGGATAAGATTCTCGTTAAAGTGGTGGCCGAATCTGGCCCCTTGCGACCGCATCGGGTAGCATCATCCTCCCCGTTGAAATCCCACATGGGGTGGCCTCTGTATTGAAGCGGCTACACCCCTCGCATAATGTATATGGCCATGACCTTGATCATGGTTAGTCTGGAATGAGCCAATAACCTTATCCGGCTCATCAGGTACAGGACGTCCCTGTCAGCTTCCCTCTGAGGGTTCCGCGGGCACCAACTCAGGCGCTTCTTCAACGGGGCGTTATTGAACTCGGGGAGGCCGATCCGTACAGGGTTCGGCAGGGGGACGTCATCTATATAAAACCACTCCGAGGGCCAGTCTTCGGACGCCCTCTTTGGGGTGCCGGATAGATATCCGGTCCCGGCGATGCGCCATAGTTCAGCTCCGCCCACCTGATAAATAGACCCCTCCTGAGAACGGGGCTCAAGGCAAAACAACCTCTTCCATAGTGCGAAATGGGCCTCAACACCCAAGAACAGCTCGCAGAGGGCCACGAAGCCCGCGATGTGAAAAATGGAGGCGGGCGTGAGGTTATGTAGCTGGAGGCCGTAGAACTCTAGCAACCCTCGGAGAAACGGATGAATTGGAAACCCGAGTCCTCTCATCAAATAAGGGACTAAACATACCCGCTCTCCTTGAGAGGGATTGGGAATGCCCTCCGCCTGCTCTCTGCCGTTATAAGCAGCGATCCAGGCTCGAACTGGGACCATATATGCTGGGGGCAGGAGCCCCTTGGACTGAAGCACTACTAACTCACTATGCGGGACGGAGCACCGCCCCCAATCCCCGAGCCGAGGGCTGGAGGCGCGAGAGGATGAGCGGCACTGAATGACCATGGTGGAATGGATCTCTGTCCGAGACGCTCTGATGAAGACTCGCAGAGGGAAGATGGTGTGAATTGGATATAAATCCCCGTCTCTTTTATGTGCGGCTCATTAACGCAACCAGGGGGGTAAGTGAAAAGAAAATCCCCTGGCTTTTCGCATTCGCTTGACGCGTGCAAGATGGTCATTATGGGACACAGAAGCCAAGGAGGACAGCACGCACTAGAAGCCGGACACTATTCGATGGATATAAGGAATTTGAAGGAGAACCCGCCTTACAATGCCAAAGACAACTTGCGCGCCGGACTCGACGTCATTGAAGCCTGGTTCGGGGGCTACTGAGGGAGTCCTGGATTAGGGGGTGTCCAGCTAGCCGGACTCAGACCTTTGGCCGGACTCCTGGACTATGAAGATACAAGATTGAAGACTCCATCCCGTGTCCGGATGGGACTTTCCTTGGCGTGGAAGGCAAGCTTGGCGATACGATATGAAGATCTCCTCCCATTGTAACCGACTCTGTGTAACCCTAGCCCTCTCTGGAGTCTATATAAACCGGAGAGTTTTAGTCCGTAGGACGAACAACAATCATACCATAGGCTAGCTTCTAGGGTTTAGCCACTCCGATCTCGTGGTAGATCTACTCTTGTACTACCCATATCATCAATATTAATCAAGCAGCAGTAGGGTTTTACCTCCATCGAGAGGGCCCGAACCTGGGTAAAAACATCGTGTCCCTTGTCTCCTGTTACCATCCGCCTAGACGCACAGTTCGGGACCCCCTACCCGAGATCCGCCGGTTTTGACACCGACATTGGTGCTTTCATTGAGAGTTCCTCTATGTCGTCGCCTTTAGGCCCGATGGTTTCTTCGCTCGTCAATCGCAATGCGGTCCGGGACGAGACTTTTCTCGCCGGACAGATCTTCGTATTCGGTGGCTTCGCACTGCGGGCCAACTCGTTCGGCCATCTGGAGCAGATCGAAAGCTACGCCCCTAGCCATCAGGTCAGGTTTGGAAGCTTGAACTACACGGCCGACATCTGCCGGGACTTGATCTTTAACGGATTGAAGCCACGACCGAGCGCGCCGCACTGTCACGATGGGCATGATTTAGCTCTGTCATCGGACAATGCCCAGAGCGTCGCTCAGGTGTCCGCTCCGACCATTAGCTCGGAGCCCACTACGTTAGTCGAGGATGGACGGTTGGACGTCGCCCTGGAAACTGCAACCTCTATGGCGATAGAGCCGGATACAAGCCTAGTCCCTCGCAAGGCCCGTGACTCCAAGGTGCCGGACTCCGATCCGGACTCCGTAAATCCCGCACCTCTTCCGATTAGGCCCGATTGGGCTCCGGTCATGGAGTTCACCACCGCTGACGTCTTTCAGCACTCGCCTTTCGGCAATATCCTGAATTCATTAAAGTCTCTCTCTTTGACAGGAGAGCCCTGGCCAAACTATGGCCAACACGGTTGGGATGCGGACGACGAAGAAATTTGAAGCCCACCCACCACCCACTTCATAGCCACTGTCGACGATTTAACCGACATGCTCAACTTTGAGTCCGAAGACATCGACGGCATGGACGCCGATGAAGGAGACGATCTAGAACCAGCACCTATAGGGAACTGGAAAGCCACCTCGTCATATGACATATACATGGTGGACACCCCTAAAGCGGGGGATGGCGAGGAGAAAACGGAGGATGACCCCTCCAAGAAGCAACCGAAGCACCGACGTCAGCGGCGCCGCTCTAAGTCCCGCCAAAGCAAAAACGGCGATTCCCGCACCGGAGATAACAACATGCCGGACAGTGCCGAAGACAACCCCCTCCAGCAGGATTCAACGCAGGAGGATGAAGGAGCCCGCCCTCATGAGAGAGCGGCTGACAAAGAGGATGAGGACGACAATTACATGCCTCCCTCCGAAGACGAGGCAAGCCTCGACGACGACGAATTCGTCGTGCCAAAGGATCCCGTCGAACAAGAGCGTTTCAAACGCAGGCTCGTAGCCACGGCAAGTAGCCTCAAGAAGAAACAGCAGCATCTTAGAGCTGACCAAGACTTGCTAGCCGATAGATGGACCGAAGTCCTGGTGGCCAAAGAATATAAACTAGAACGCCCATCCAAGAGCTACCCAAAATGCAGGCTGCTACCCCAACTTGAGGAGGAAGCAACTAAACCTACATCACCAGCGTACGATACGCCCGACCGGCCACCCCGTGGCCGTGATAGAGAGGCCTTCAGGCCCTGAGCCCAAGCCGCAGCCCGACACCGCTCAAAACATACCAGAGTACGGGGAGACGCAACAGACCTGCGAGACATCTTGGAGAATAAGGCAAGGCAAACAAGATCGATCTACGGATCGCATGGGCGCCCCGCTTCACGTGACGCTAGCCGTCACGCCGGACACAATAAGTATGGCCCGGCCGAATACAACAGACCAAGCTCGTCCGAGCTGCGTCGTGATATAGCCCAGTACAGGGGCGCCGCACACCGACTATGCTTCACAGACGAAGTAATGGATCACCAAATCCCCGAGGGCTTCAAACCCGTAAACATCGAATCATACGATGGCACAACAGATCCTGCGGTATGGATCGAGGATTATCTCCTTCATATCCACATGGCCCATGGTGATGATCTACACGCCATCAAATACCTCCTGCTCAAGCTTAAAGGACCAGCTCGACATTGGCTTAACAGCCTGCCAGCAGAGTCAATCAGTTGTTGGGAGGACCTAGAATCCGCATTACTTGACAACTTCCAGGGCACCTATGTGCGACCACCAGACGCCGATGATCTAAGCCACATAATCCAGCAACCAGAGGAATCGGCCAAACAATTCTGGACGTGGTTCCTAACAAAGAAAAACCAAATAGTCGATTGTCCGGATGCCGAGGCCCTTGCAGCCTTCAGGCACAACATCCGAGACGAATGGCTTGCCCGGCACCTAGGACAGGAAAAGCCGAAATCCATGGCAGCCCTCACGACGCTCATGACCCGCTTCTGTGCGGGAGAAGACAGCTGGCTGGCTCGTAGCAATAACATAACCAACAGCCCCGGCAATTCGGATACCAAGGATAACAACGGCAGGTCACGTCGCAACAAGCATAAGCGCCGCATTAACAGTGACAATACTGAAGATACGGCAGTCAATGCCGGATTCAGAGGCTCCAAACCCGGTCAGCGGAAGAAGCCATTCAAAAGAAATCATCCGGTCCCATCCAACTTAGACCGGATACTCGACCGCTCGTGCCAGATACATGGCACCCCCGAACAACCAGCCAACCACACCAACAGGGATTGTTGGGTCTTTAAGCAAGCAGGCAAGTTAAGTGCCGAAACCAGAGACAAGGGGCTGCGTAGCGACGACGAGGAGGAACCCCGGCCACCGAATAACAGAGAACAGAAGGGATTCCCCCCGCAAGTGCGGACGGTGAACATGATATACGCAACCCACATCCCCAAAAGGGAGCGGAAGTGTGCTCTCAAGGACGTCTATGCGTTGGAGCCAGTCGCCCCAAAGTTCAACCCGTGGTCCTCCTGCCCGATCACTTTTGATCGAAGGGACCACCCCACTAGCATCCGTCATGGCGGATTCGCCGCATTGGTCCTGGAACCAATTATTGACGGATTTCATCTTACCAGAGTCCTAATGGACGGCGGTAGTAGCCTGAACCTGCTTTACCAGGACACAGTGCGAAAAATGGGCATCACTCCTTTACGGATTAAACCCACAAAGACAACCTTCAAAGGTGTCATACCAGGTGTAGAGGCCAGCTGTACAGGCTCGGTTACACTTGAAGTGGTCTTCGGATCCCCGGATAACTTCCGGAGCGAGGAGTTAATCTTCGACATAGTCCCATTCCGCAGCGGCTATCACGCCCTGCTGGGACGAACCGCATTTGCAAAGTTCAATGGGGTGCCGCACTATGCATATCTCAAGCTCAAGATGCCAGGATCTCGCGGAGTCATCATGGTAAATGGAAACACCGAACGCTCTCTCCGAACGGAGGAGCACACGGCGGCCCTGGCGGCGGAAGTATAGAGTAGCCTCTCTAGCCAATCCTCCAACCCAGGTATCAAACGTCCGGACAACGTCAAGCGAGCCCGAAGTAACCTACAACAAATCCGGCTGGCACGTCCCGAGCAAGCATAGCAGTGCGGCCCCAACCCCAGGCCCCGCCAAACGGCAACACTAGTACCACGCGTACATAACTACGCCTTAGAGATACCATGGGCATAAGGGGAGGGGCACAACAACGGCATGCCCAGAAGACGGCTCAACTGCACAAAGGGGCTCACTATTCCTCCATTTACTTTTTATTTTTTATACACTTTCAGGACCCAACTATTCGGAAGGCCTGTTTGGCAGTACACTCGTAGAACACACGATGCAACAGCCAGGGGAGAGAACAAGCCACGTCAAAGTCCAGGTGGTCTCTATAACGAGTTTAATACCTGTTTTACTTACAATCCGCAGCTTGCCCCTGGAGGGGACATGTCAAATACTCCAACTCTTGCTTACCGCACTTCTTGTATCATTCTGCTTTCGCAGCAGCCCTTTTTAATAAACAATATATAGCTCTTACCTATTATTGTACTTATCTATTTTTTTACAAATATGTTCAGTCATGACATTGTGCAACCGTACACTTTGTGCGGACAATACACCAGGGGCTTACAACCACATAACATGGTGTGAGAAGACCGAACACTCTCACGAGTGCGGCACCCCGAACTTATAGCACTATATGCATCGGCTCTGAATCATGTCTTTGGTCAATAGTTGGGTTTGCCCGGCTCCCATGTTTTGGTACCTTACGTTCCGCATTGTTGGCTAAGGTAGCGCTGGCAGAATTACTGCGATTGTGCCCCAGTTGAGTTGGGTTAACACCTCAGTAGAGAAAGCTAAAACTGACTGTCATGATAGTGCGAGAGACCGGTCGCTGTTCGCGAGGTTTTTTCGAGTCCTTAAAGACTTATGCCACTTCGAGCGAGGAACCGGACTTATCCGGCCTAGGCGTGGATAGCGCCCCGAACTCGGTCTTCCAAATACTAGGGGCTTCACCGAAATTTAAAATTATAGAATTCTATGGCTAAGTGAGAGTGATAAAGCATTATAAGTCCGACGGCCTGGTTCGTTGTGCTGAACGCCTCCCAAGATGGACCCAAGAATGGGAACAAGAGCGCTCAGGTTTATCCCGAACACCCCAGCACTCATGGTATGGGGCTCGAAGCCGACGACTTGCATCTCTCAGATTTGATAAATAGCCGCACAGAAGGTAATATTTTAAATCAACAAGCGTTGCTTAACGCATATGAACAAAGCTTCAGCGTACAGGATAACAATGCGAGTCTACTCAAATATTACATCTTTGGAGCACTCATCCGCTATACGGCGGGCGCCCTTCAGAACGCCATTATAATACATCTCAGACGTACGATACTCCTTGCCCGGTGGTGGCGCGTCCGTCAACAGCTTCTCCGCATCTAGCTTGCCCTAGTGCACCTTAGCACGGGCACGGGCCCGACGGGCACCTTCAATACAAACGGAGCGCTTGATGACCTCAATCCACGGACATGCATCCACCAGCCGCCGCACTAGACCGAAGTAGCTCCCAGGCATGACTTCTCCAGGCCACAGTCGAGCTATGAGGCCCTTCATGGCCTGTTTGGCCACCTTGTGGAGCTCGACCAGCTGCTTCAGCTGGTCGCTTAGGGGAGACCAGAACACTTTCTCCGCGAGCTCCCCTCTTCGACTCGGTAGAATGCGGCGGCATCAGACACACTACGAGGCAGATCGGCGAACGCTCCTGGAGAGCTTCGGATTCAGGTAAGTAGCAGATAATTAACTTTTATATTTTTGCTTTGCATAAAGAATGCCTTACCCGCCGCTATCTTCTTCATCGCCTCGATCTCCTGAAGGGCCTTCTGGGCTTCGGCCTTAGCGGTCTTGGCACTCTCAAGAGCCAAGGCAAGCTCGGACTCTCGAGTCTTCGAGTCACACTCCAAACTCTCGTGTTTTTCCACGAGAGCCTGGAGCTCTTGCCGCACCTCCGCCACCCGCGCCTCCTGCTTCTCTCGCTCGGTGCGCTCCAAGGCCGCACTCTTTTCGGCCTTGGAGACCGCCTCTTTCAGGTCGCCACCTCGTTCGGCTCCTGCAACATTAACGTTGGTCCTGTTATTATTTTGCAACCAAGTATTTCTATATACATTTACAGGAGGTACTATGTACCCTCTTTATCCTCGAGCTGCTTCTTGGCATGGCCGAGCTCACTCTCGGACCGCTTGAGGCTTTTCTTCAATGCATTGACCTCCGCAGTCAGTGCGGCAGAGGTCAGCAGCAAAGCCTGCATTCCCATATTGACATATTTCTATTAGACTCCTGCGTATATCTTTTTAGATCCTCAGCTCGGCTTTTCTTACCGAACACCGAACTGAGCATCAGGGGCTACTGTCTATGCGGTAACATTTTATATATATATGTTTTTGAACACATACCTCAAAGCCCGTTACAGGCTTGTACAGGCTTCCGTCAGCCTGCTCTTGGCGGACTGAACCTTCTGAATCACCGCACTCATAACAGTGCAGTGTTCCTCGTTGATGGAGGTGCCGTTAAGCGCCTCCAGAAAATTGTCCGGCGCCTCTGGATGGATGGAAGTCGCCGGTGTCGCAGGCTTGCCCTTCTTATGAAGGCGCCGCCTGTCGGACTCCGGAATCGCTGATGGTTCCGGAGCAGTGTCCGGCCGGGGCCGAACTTAGATCCCTCTGGGACTTTACCCCCCTTTGGGCCTGGAGTCCGGAGATGTCGCCTTGCGGCGCCTCCAGGGCCACCTCCTCCTGGGTCAGTCCCTTTGGGGACTCCACCTCGGCGTCATTCGTGGGGAGAGGGGGAGGAGGCCGTCGGAAGTGAAGCGCTATTAACATCCGACGAATCCAAGGACCGGCTCGACGAATCGCCGAGCTGAGCCTTGGCGGACTGGCATGATTGAATTCGGCGTCAGAAGTACCATACAATAGAGGAGCACATAAGTTATTCTGGTATCCGGATACTTACGATCTTGCCAGGGGCTTGACCCCCTGGATGGCCATTCCCTCCCCCGCCGTCTTCGGCTGCGGGAGACGTAGTCCGGCAGAAGTGTCCTCCCCTTCTTGTGACCCTCCGTCCTCCCAAGGTTGGGGACTGCCTTCCCTTTCTTTCCTCCCCCCGCTGGAGGGGGAGAGCATCTTCTTCTTCCTCCTCCTCGTCCTCAGAGGCGGAGGTGCTTCGGGGTTGTCAGGCAATGAATCCGACACCACCACGCCGGAACTCTTTCGAGTCCCTGGCCTTCTTCTTGGCCTTCTTCTCCGGCACCACGTGAGGTGCCGGGACCAGCAGCTTCGTCAAGTGGGCGTCCGCTGGTCTTCGGGCAAGGGAGCCGGATAGTTGATCTGTCTGCCTTTTTCTGCCAGTCCTGTTAAGGAGATGGAGTTTAGATCCCGCATAGAATCAAATCTATGAAAAACAATACCCCGTAAAGGGAAAATTAAGCTCACCGCGCTGGCTTGGCGCTCGGCGCAGAATCCGATCCTCAGTGATGGGAGGGAGACCTCGGAGCTCTTGAATAGCACCTTCCAGGCATCCCCATGCTTTGTGTCGAAGAGCCGGGACAGAGCCTGGTGCTGGGCCGGGTCGAACTCCCACAAGCTAAAAGCCCGTCGTTGACACGGGAGAATCCGGCGGAAGAGCATGACCTGGACGACGTTGACGAGTTTTACCTTCCTGCCGATCAGGTCTTTGATGCAGGCTTGAAGTCTGGTCAATTCCGCCGAACTACCCCACGACAGGCCCGTCTCCTTCCAAGATGTGAGCCATGTGGGGATACCAGATCGGAATTCGGGGGCCGCTGCCCATTCAGGGTCACGCGGCTCGGTGATATAGAACCACCCCGATTGCCACACTTTGATTGTATCTACGAAGGCACCCTCGAGCCATGTAACGTTGGCTATTTTACCCACCATGGCGCCTCCGCACTCCGCTTGGCGCCCGCCCACTACCTTCGGCTTGACGCTGAAGATCTTCAGCCATAGGCCAAAGTGAGGCTGGATGCGGAGGAAGGCCTCACACACAACGATAAATGCCGAGATGTTGAGGATGAAGTTCGGGGCCAAATCGTGGAAGTCTAGGCCGTAGTAGAACATGAGCCCTCGGATGAATGGGTGAAGAGGAAAACCTAGTCCGCGGAGGAAATGGGGAAGAAAAACAACCCTCTCATGGGGCCCAGGGGTGGGGATGAGTTGCCCCTCATCTGGAAGCCGGTGCGCGATGTCTTAGACAAGTATCCGGCCTTCCTCGGTTTTTTGATTTGCCCCTCCGTGACGGAGGAGGCCATCCATCTGCCTCCCGCTCCGGACATGTTGGAGAAGTTGAGGTGGGCAGTGCGGGCTTGGCGCTGGAGCTCGGCGCCAGGACGGATAAAGGAGGAAGAAGGCATGAATGGAAAGGGCGGATTCTTATCCCCTTATATGGGCGGCCAAAACTACGAGCCCCCACCAGCCTAATAAAACTCGCTTATCTCCCAAGCCCGCGGTTAATGACGCGGTTGGTTACCCACACCCGTATTGATGAGAATCCGGAATAATGGGACACGATCTCTACTTTGACAAGACTTGCCAAGGAAACCGGCTCGCTAAACGCGCTGAGGTAGAACAATAAAATGAATAAAAGCCTGGCCGTGGCATGATGTCACGCCGCGGAATACGTCAGCAGATCCGATTAACGCAAATACTATTCTCTCTATGGTGGAATGTGGAACTTATTGCAGAGCCGGACACTACCCTGGTGTTGAACATCTTCTATGAAGTATTCGGAGGAGGAACCCGCCTTGCAATGCCGAAGACAACTTGCGCGCCGGACTCGTCGTCATTGAAGCCTGGTTCAGGGGCTACTGAGGGAGTCCTGGATTAGAGGGTGTCCGGATGGCCGGACTGAGACCTTTGGCCGGACTCCCGGACTATGAAGATACAAGATTGAAGACTCCGTCCCGTGTCCGGATGGGACTTTCCTTGGCGTGGAAGGCAAGCTTGGCGATGATATGAAGATCTCCTCCCATTGTAACCAACTCTGTGTAACCCTAGCCCTCTCCGGTGTCTATATAAACCGGAGAGTTTTAGTCCGTAGGATGAACAACAATCATACCATAGGCTAGCTTCTAGGGTTTAGCCACTCCGATCTCGTGGTAGATCTACTCTTGTACTACCCATATCATCAATATTAATCAAGCAGGAGTAGGGTTTTACCTCCATCGAGAGGGCCCGAACCTGGGTACAAACATCGTGTCCCTTGTCTCCTGTTACCATCCGCCTAGACACACAGTTCGGGACCCCCTACCCGAGATCCGCCGGTTTTGACACCGACACTGACCATCATGAGCGCTGTTCGAGAGGTTTTTTGAGTCCCTAAAGACGTATGCCGCTTAGAGCGATGAGCTGGATTTATCCGGCCTAGGCGTGGATAGCGCCACGAACTCGGTCTTCCGAATACTAGGGGCTTCGCCGAAATTTAAAATTATAGAATTCTATGGCTAAGTGAGAGTGATAAAGCATTATAAGTCTGATTGCCTTGTTCGTTGTGCTGAGCGCCTCCCTCGAAGGACCCAAAAATGGGAACAAGAGCGCTCAGGTTTATCCCGAACACCCCAGCACTCGTGGCATGGGGGTAGAAGCCTACGACTTGCATCACTCAGATTTAATAAACGGCCGCACAGAAGGTAATATTTTAAATTCAAAAAGTGTTGCTTAGCGCATATGAACAAGTTTTCAGCGCACAGGACAAACATAAGCGAGTTTACTCAAAAATAACATCCCTGGTACATTCATTCGCTACAAGACGGGCACCCTTCAGGACGCCCTCATAATACATCTCGGGCCTGCGATGCTCCTTCCCCTGCAGTGGCCCATCCTTCACCAGCTTCTTAGCATCCAGGTTGCCCCAGTGCACTTTGGCACGGGCAGGGGCCCTACCAGCGCCTTCGATGCATACGGAGCGCTTGATGACTTCAAGCCATGGACAGACATCCACCAACCGCCGCACCAGCCCAAAGTAGCTCCCAGGCATGGCCTCCCCAGGCCACAGCCGGCCTATAAGGCCCTTCATGGCCTGTTCGGCTGCCTTATGGAGCTCGACCAGCTGCTTCAGCTGGTCGCTCAGGGGCACCGGGTGTCCGGCCTCAGCATACTGGGACTAGAACACCTTCTCCGTCGAGCTCCCTTTTTTGGCTCAGTAGAATGTGGCGGCGTCGGACACACTGCGGGGCAGATCTGCGAATGCTCCTGGAGAGCTCCGGATTCGGGTAAGTAACACGTAATTCACTTTCACATGCTTGCTTTGCATAAAGAATGCCTTACCCGTCGCTATCTTTTTCATCGCCTCAATCTCCTGGAGGGCTTTTTGGGCTTCGGGTTTGGCAGACTTGGCGCTTTCAAGTGCCGAGGCAAGCTCGGACTCTCGCATCTTTGAGTCAAGCTCTAAACTCTCGTGTTTCTTCACGAGAGCATCGAGCTCTTGCCGCACCTCCGCCACCCGCGCCTCTTGTTTCTCTCGCTCGGTGCGCTCCATGGCCGCATTGTCTTCGGCCTTGGACAACGCTTCCTTCAGGGTCGCCACCTCGGTGGTGGCCCCTGTAATATTCACGTTGTTCCTATCTTTATTTGCAACCAGGTATTTTATATACTTACATAAGGTACTACCTACCTTCCTTGTCCTCAAGCTACTTCTTGGCACGGCCGAGCTCGTTCTGGGATCGCTCGAGGCTCTGCTTCAATGCATCGACCTCCGTAGTCAGTGCGGCAGAGGTCAGCAGCGCAGCCTGCATTTCCCATATTGACATATTTATGTTAGACTCCTGCGTATATCTTTTTAGATCCTCAGTCCAACTTTTCTTTCCGAACACCAAACTAAGCATCAGGGACGACTGTCTATGCGGTAACATTTTTATATGTTTTAAATACATACCTCAAAGCCTGTTAGAAGGCTGGCACAAGCTTCTGTCAGCCCGCTCTTGGCGGACTGAACCTTCTGGATCACCGCACTCATAACAGTGCGGTGTTCCTCGTCAATGGAGGCGCCGTTAAGCACTTCCAGCAAATTGTCCGGCGCCTCCGGTTGGACAGAGGCCGCCGGCGTCCTAGGCTTGCCCTTCTTGCGAGGGGGCCGCCTGCCGGACTCCGGAGCCACTGAAGGTTCCGGTGCGGTGTCTGGACCAGGGCCGGACTTATATCCCTCTAGGGTTTTATCCCCTTTGGGCCTAGAGTCCGGGAGGTCGCCTTGCGGCGCCTCCAGGATCACCTCCTCCTGGTTTAGCCCCTTTTGGGACTCCACCTCGGCATCTTCCGTAGGGCAGGGAGAGGTAGCCGTCGGGAGTGAAAGACTATTCACATCCGATGAATCCAGGGAGCCGCTCGACGAATCGTCGAGCTGAGCCTTGGGCAGACTGCATGATTATATTCGGCGTCAGAAGATACTGTGCAAATAAAGGAACACCATAAACTATTCTGGTATCCAGATACTTACGATTTGGCTAGGGTCTTGGCCCTGGATGGCCACTCCTCTCCGCCATCGTCGGCGTCAGAGGTGTAGTCCGGAAGAAGGGTCTTCCCCTTCTTGGACCCTCCGGCCTCCCCAGTTGGAGCGGCCTTTCTTTTTTTCCTCCCCCCGCTGGAGGGGGAGAGGCTTCTCCTTCCTCCTCCTCGTCTTCGGAGGAGGAGTGCTGTCACACCCTAGCTAGTTCATGCATTAGAGTGTTGCATCATGTCTATTCCATTCAACAGAAACTTGAAATGGGGATGACAGAACCCCCAGCCCCCTCTGAATCCAACTATGGTTTACTAAAAATATTTTCAATGAACCTAAAATGCCCTTCTAAAATGTCCATCATTTTTGTTTTGGTTCAGAACCTCTGCCAAAATTGGTGCACAATTTTCTAGGTCATCCTAAGGTCTTTGAATTAAATCATAAGTATTTGAATTTGGACATTTAAAATTTATAAAATATTTTAAATGTCCAAATAATCCTAAACTAAAATGTTCCATGTTGTTTATATTATAAACAGTGGGCATGAGCAGTTTGGGGATTTTTGGAGTTGCTTAGGTATTTTTAGAAAGTCCACAAAGTTACAGAAGAAATAGAAAACATAAATAAAAGAGAGAGAGAGGGAACTAACCTGGCAGCCCACCAGCCGGCCCACCTAGCCGGCCCAGCCCAGCACCGCTCCAGCGAGCTGCTTGACTTGGCCAGGCAGGCAGGCAGGTGCTCGACGGCGGCTCCAGCGCGCGCCACGCAGCTGCCCGCCGCCCTGCTTCCTCCCTCCAGCTGCTCTGCTGTCGGATGACCTCCACGTTCGTGCCCCGAACCCCGTGGACACATCCATTCGCCCCCTTCCTCTCTCCCTCGCTCTCCGTTCCATGGCCGACGCTGCCGCGCCCGCACCGCCGTGAAGCTCGCGCTCTCCGTCGTCCCTGCGCCGCTTGCCACCTGTCCAGGAGCTCCGCCGCCCTCCTCTACTTCGAGCTAGCCGAGCCCCGAGCGCTTCACCTGCCCCGAGGCCTCTGCAACAACCTCGTCCGACCCCGCCATCCGCCGAGATCCCTTTCACCGTCGCGCCGCACCAGCTCGTCCCCCGACCGCGCCGTCTGCTTCCTCGAGACCTCCGTGAGCCCAGCACCTTCTCCCCTTCCCTTTTCTCGCTCTCGTGCACCACAGCGAGCACACGAAGCTTCACCGCACGCGCCACCGCCGAGCTCGTTGCCGACGTGTCTCCGGCCAACCACGGCCACACCACCGTGTCCAACACACTCACTGCATCCCCAAGAGCCCAACACCCTCACCACGAGCCTCGCTGTGTCCCGTAGCCTCGGGTTCATCTTCACCCAACTCCGGCGACCGCCAAGGTCGTCGTCGGCGACGTTTCCGGCCACCCCGAGCTCAACCACCACCACCAAGAGCTGCGGCTTGCTCCCAGCTACGCGTAGACGCCCTCCGCCGCTCATTTGGTCGCCGGAACGCACTAATGCACTCTCTCCGCCGCGTCTGGCCTCGCCGGCGGCTAAACGCCGGCGGGTTTGACCCCGTTGACTTGACTGGGTGGGCCCAGGTTGACTCCCCTGAGTCTATGACAAGTGGGGCCCGTTCTGCTAATTAACTTAGATTAGCACTAACTAAATTTAGTTAGTTTAAATAACTACTGACACGCGGGACCCACTGGTCAGTTTGACCTGGACCAACTCCGTTGACCACTGACGTCATCCTGACGTAATGCTGACGCAGTAAGTTATTTACTGGAATTATTATTACACAGGAAATTCCAGAAAATACCACAAACTTCAAAAAATCATAGAAATTAATCTGTAGCTCCAAATGCAAAGTGTTATATATGAAAAATGATCAGAAAAATCCAATCTATCCATCTGTACTGGTTTCATGCATGTTTAAGCAAGTTAACCTGCTGTTTAGTACAGAACTAGATAAAGCACTTAAAAGGGCCACTTATGAGTTTGAAACTTGAATCTTTGGTTCAAAATAGTTCAAACCCATCTGGTCTTAGTTGCATTAGCCCAATACACTCATTTTGCCATGTCTCATGCATGCATCATATTGTTGCATATTGTTTGGTGATGTTTGTGTATCGGTGCTCTCTGCGGCAGGTTCTGTCCCCGAGGAGTACCACGATTACCCTAACGAAGAACAATACCAGTGCACCGACCCATCAGGCAAGCAACCAACCATTTGATCATATCGATACAATCCCATGTTCTCGCCTCTGCTCTCTTTTACTGCATTAAGACAACGCGATTCAAACTGCTGTGTGCTACGGTAGTTGAACCCATTTCCTCTGCATGACCTGTCATTGCCACAGTAACTAGATGAAACCCACTAGCATGTGTAGGAGTTGATTGAGCCATATGTATGTGTTGTTCCTACCTTGCTATGCCTGCTATGCTTAGAGTCGTGTCAGGTCTGGTTCATCTGGGTGATGGGCTAGAGTGAAATGATCATGTCGGTAATGAGAGTGATGTGTTGAACACGATTTGGTAAAGGTATCGATGAGAGGCCATGTAGGAGTACATGGTGGGTTGTTTCATTGAAGCCGTCCTTAAGCACTGAGATCTGTATGTGTGATTTAAGATTCAGCTACTACCATGCATTGGGCCCTGAAATATGACCCCGCTCGACTTCTTATCCACCCTAGTCCTCTGTCCAGGAGTTGCAAGTAGTTTCTGGTGTTTGTAGCTTACTGGAGGCCGTGGACAGCGCTGACCCGCGGGGTGGGCTGTGATGCGGTAGGTACGTGGCACGGTGTACCGGATGCCCGTTAGGTATCTCGGGAACCCTGCACACATCGTTCGGGGCCGTATGTGGAAACCTCGGCCGGACTCCCTGCGGATGGAACCTGAATAGGCGATAAACCTGGACTAGAGACTTAGGTGTTTAGGTAGGTCGTGGTCTACACCCACGTCGGCTTTCGCTTGAAGTCTGCCGAGCACATGTCGTGTGCAGACGCTAAGTGGTGGAAACATGTATGAAGAAGTACACCCCTGCAGGGTTAACATCATCTATTCGAATAGCCGCGTCCGCGGTAAAGGACTACTTGGTTGCCTATACAGTTCATAGACAAGTAAATGGATACTACTAAAAGCCTCAAGATAAGCGTGAGTGCCGAGGATGGCTCTTCCGTAGGATGACGGAGGTGGATCCTCGGTGGTGTATTGAAGTGGTGAGTAGTGGACTCGAGTGCGCAAAACCATTTCAAGTTGGAGTCTCGTAGGATAGTTTAGCCAAGAGTCAAAGCTGGCTTGCTGCAATAACCCCACCAACCCTTCTTGATAATGTGCATGTATGTAGGATCTGATGTAAGTCTTGCTGAGTACCTTTGTACTCATGTTGCTTTAATTTACATTTTACAGAAGATGCTACAACCCCTTCTGACGGGTTCTTCGTAGACGTTGACATCGATGAGTAGACTGAGGCCCAGGTGGTGATCCTGAGCTTGTGAAGGACCATGTAGTATAGCTAGGCTTACCCAAGCCTCTTTTATTTTACTAGTTGTCTGTACTCAGACAAGTTACTTCCGCTGTTGGCTTGTATGCTTGTATGACTTGAATGTGGGTCGTGTGACCCGTACTTGTGTGTATGATATGTATGGCTCTCTGAGCCTTTAAATAAAGTACTTGTGTTGTAGAGTCATGTTGTGATGCCTTGTTGTATTTGCACATATCGAGCATATTGTGTGTATGATTGAAATGCTTGGTATGTGTGGGATCTGACTATCTAGTTGTTTATCCTTAGTAGCCTCTCTTACCAGGAAATGTCTCCTAGTGCTTCCACTGAGCCATGGTAGCTTGCTACTGCTCCGGAACACTTAGGCTGGCCGGCATGTGTCCTTCTTCGTTCCTGTGTCTGTCCCTTCGGGGAAATGTCACGCGATGAATACCGGAGTCCTGTTAGCCCGCTACAGCCCGGTTTACCGGAGTCCTGCTAGCCCAGCGCTACAGCCCGGATTCACTCGCTGATGACCTACACGTTCGATGCTGGGTCATGGATGCCTGTCCCTGTAAGTTTGTGCCACTTTGGGTTCACGACTAGCCATGTCAGCCCGGGCTCCTTATCATATGGATGCTAGCGACACTATCATATACGTGTGCCAAAAGGCGCAAACGGTCCCGGGCAAAGGTAAGGCGACACCCGTGGGAATACCGTGCGTGAGGCCGCAAAGTGATATGAGGTGTTACATGCTAGATCGATGTGGCATTGAGTCGGGGTCCTGACAGCGTTGGCATCAGAGCCGGACTGCCTGTAGGTTCTCCAAGCCAAACTGGTCGATGTTGAGTCTAGAAATGCTTTAGTTATATGTAGGGGAATTGATTGTGGGATGGAACGTAAGGCTCTTTTTACTCCTTTACCTCATGGCATTCTGATCTGAGTCAGTCTATTCTTCCACCGGGGGTTAAGGAATTAGGATCTCTTCTCTCTATCAGGTTCACGTGTTACTAATCAGTAGTACCTTATAGGTTTGATGGTTACAAGCCTAGTTCAGTTCTACTACCCCATTATGTTGCTAAGATGGACCCAGAACCTTGATATGATGTTGTTGAGTGCCTATGCAATTCTTTGCAAAATGTCTCAAAATCCTTTTTGAGCATTTACAGCCGTTATGCTGTCCAAATTCTGCTAGAAATTCTAATGTCTTTGTATTATATCATGTTCCAGATGGCTTCCCGCCCTCAGAATCAAGTGGTTCACCTGACTTGATGCCTCAATGTACCCGGCCATACTGCTATGTTGGTCCGGGTAATGACCGAGGCTGGATACCGCTGGTATCCCGAGTACACTGTCGAAGAGCAATTCCAAGACTTTAATCAAAGCCAATATCTCTGCACTGTCAGGATATTTCCTTCTTATCCTGGATCTACCGAGCCCCTCCACTGTTCCTATGGACTCAGGGTTACTATTGAGATGGCTGTATAGGATGCTGCCTACTCTATGATGACCAGCATGCGAGTCAGGACTGGCCTTCTTTGGAACACCGACTTTCGATATATGCCAGTTTCACTCCCGGGAGCACAAGGGTATCTCCAGGCTATCTATGCTGACTCCACTCAGGAGGACTCACTAACCCGCACCACTGCACATTTGCTCGAGGACAAGGACCGTGAAAACCGTGCCTTGAGGCTGGAGCTTTTCAACACCCGTGCTGATCATTGGGCCACTTTGACTCGGTTTGCACCGGCTGTGCAAGCTGGATGTATGGATACAAGGGATCTGTATCCTGTGAGATCTGCTCTGCCAGACATGGTGGATTGGCGTGATGTGGGAGGCATCACCCCACTCCGTGGTCCCCGTAGGCCATCGTTTGTTGGTCCAACACCTCATCCTAGCCCCTATGGTCCACAAGCTCCACGGGACCTTCTGTTTCCGAATGATCACGTTGAGCTTCCAGTCTATGGAGGTGACTTCTATGAGGACTACTACGGAGCTGTCTGAGTTAGTAGTAGTATCACTAGTAATGTAATAGTTATATCGTCCACCGTCCTGCGTGACTCGTGGGATATGACTTGTGTGTACCACTTTCCGGAGGTGTAGAAAAATAATGTATAGGAGCTTGGGATGCCTCCGATGAGATGTAATCTTCCTTTCACCGCAGTTGTACTCCGTTTGGTCTTGTACTAAACCTTGTATGGTGTGTATGACGATGGAATAAATGTAGCAGTTTCTGTATTACCATGTCATACGGATGATCATCTTGCATTCCGAGTTATTCCATTACATTCTGCATTTCTACGTCAGAATCTCATCATTCTGGACTAAACCATTGTCTTGTTTTCCTAGGATGGTCAACACACGCAACAACCCTGCTTCCCAGGAGCAGGCCGAAGGCAGTGAAGTCAGGGAATGCAAACCTGCCTCACCCTCCTTCTCTGGCCGAGGTTATGCTGGAGGCTGAGAGAAACAAGCGGGAGACCAACCGTTTGTTGGAGCGCATCGAACAGAACACAACACAGCATCAGAGGAATAACTTGGTGTCGCTCAGTGACTTCATCAAGTTACATCCACCCACCTTCCACCACTCCGTCGAGCCTCTCGACGCCGATGACTGGCTTCGCAGTATTACTCACAAGCTACGCTCTGCACTCGTAGCTGAGGCTGATAAGGTCACATTTGCTGCATATCATCTCGAAGGCCCCGCCAGTCTCTGGTGGGAGAACTATGAAGCCATGCGCCCAGCCGGCCAGGTCACTACTTGGGCTGAATTCAGCGAGGCTTTCCGTGAACATCACATTCCGGAGGGTCTTATGGACCATAAACGTGAGGAGTTCTGCAGTTTCACTCAAGGTAGACTCTCTGTGGATGCATACAATAGGGAGTTCGGTAACCTAGCACGTTATGCAACTGAGGAAGTTTCCACCGATGCCAAGAAGCAGGCAAGGTTCCGCAAGGGACTTAGCCCTGAGCTTCGCCGTGACCTCCGTCTGCATGAGTGCATATCTTTTCAGAAGCTTGTAAACAAGGCCATCAGTGCTGAGTCTGGTCAGACTAATTACGAAGCAACACACAAGCATGGCCGTGACATGGGTTCCTCATCCGGTGCTGGTCCTCAGAAGCTCCGGGTGTGGGTGCCTAACACTGCCCTGCCACCCAGGTTCACACCGAGGCCATCCTATCAGGCGCCTCGCCCAGCTCAACAATATGCACCAGCCAAGCCCTATGGTGGTCCAACCAACAATGCTCCTCCACGCACCAGCTCCGTGACATGCTTCAAGTGTGGGGAATCGGGCCACTACATGCGCGAGTGTCCCCAGACCAACCCCAGCCAGTCTGGAAAAGCTGTTGGTCGTGGCAAGCCGGTAGGGAAAGTGTTCTACGCCAAGCCGGCCACCGCTGAACGTGGCCATGTTAACTGTATCTCTGCTGAAGAGGCTCAGGAGGATCCCAACGTCGTTCTCGGTACGCTCCTTGTTAATTGCCACCCGGCATCTGTTCTTTTCGATACTGGAGCATCTCATTCATTTATATCCGAGAGCTATGCTCGTCTGCACAACACCACATTCTGTGAGATGCCCACCTCCATGGTAATTCAAACCCCGGGATCCAAATGGCAAACTTCTAGAGTAAGCCATGGGAATGAAACTCAAGTCGACAGACTTGTTTTTCTCGCGTCATTGATAGCTCTCAAATCTTCGGATATTAATATCATCTTGGGTATGGACTGGATGTCTGACCATCATGCCAAGATTGATTGCTTCTCTCGGACTATTCAACTCACACATCCTTCGGGAAAGATAGTCAATGTCTTGACCCGAGTAGCCAAGCGACAGCTATATTCTCTTAATGCAGACCTCGAAGACGTTCCGGTAGTCCGTGACTTTCCGGATGTCTTTCCAGAAGAATTGTCAGGTTTTCCACCTGACAGAGATGTCGAGTTCGTGATAGATCTCATTCCAGGAACTGTTCCAATTTCTAGAAGACCCTATAAGATGGCACCACTAGAACTAGCCGAGCTTAAGAAACAACTCGATGAGTCCTTGAAAAAGGGTTTCATCCGTCCTAGTTGGTCTCCATGGGCTTGTCCCGTCCTCTTCGTCAAGAAGAAGGATGGTACGGATCGGATGGTTGTAGATTATCGACCAGTCAACCTGGTCACAATCAAGAACAAGTATCCGCTCCCCAGGATCAACGATCTGTATGATCAGCTCGCTGGATCCTCAGTCTTCTCCAAAATGGATTTGAGGTTAGGCTACCATCAAATCAAAATCAGGAACGGGGACATTCCCAAAACGGCCTTTGTTACTCGTTATGGCCAACACGAGTACACCGTCATGTCCTTCGGTTTAACCAACGCTTCAGCCACCTTCTCTCGGTTAATGAACTCAATCTTCATGGAGTATTTGGATAAGTTCGTCGTGGTTTACCTCGATGATATACTCATCTACTCCAAGAACGAGGAAGAACATGCCGAGCATCTAAGGCTAGTGTTGATGAAACTTCGAGAGCATCGCCTTTATGCCAAAGTTTCTAAATGCGGATTTTGGTTGCCAGAAGTGACCTATTTAGGACATGTAATTTCTGGTAAGGGTATTGCTGTCAATCCCGAGTGAGTTCAAGCCGTCCTTAATTGGACTCCACCTGAATCGGTTAAGCAAGTTTGGAGTTTCCTTGGCTTAGCGAGCTATTGTCGCCGCTTTGTCGAGAACTTCTCCAAAGTTGCTAAACCTCTAACTGAACTCCTCAAGAAAGATAAAAAGTTCGAGTGGACCCCACAATGTGAGCACAACTTTCAGGAACTGAAAAGACGCCTGACATCTGCTCCCGTATTGGTGCCACCAGATTTCTCTAAGGACTTTGTTATCTATTGCGACGCCTCGTGACAGGGACTAGGTTGCATTCTTATGCAAGATCGTCACGTAATTGCTTATGCTTCACGGCAATTGCACCCACATTAGGAAAATTATCCTACTCATGATCTAGAGCTTGCAGCTGTAATCCATGCACTTAAAACCTGGCGACATTACCTCCTCGGTAATCATTGCGAAATCTTCACTGATCACCAAAGTCTGAAGTACATATTCACCCAACCAGATTTGAATCTCAGGCAAAGACGTTGGGTCGAGTTGATCACAGATTTCAACTTAGGGATAACTTACACCCCAGGAAAAGCCAATGTCATGGCTGATGCACTAAGTCGTAAATCTTATTGTAACAATCTGATGTTACAACAAAGTCAACCACTTCTCCATGAGGAATTTCGGAATCTTAACCTTCACATCGTTCCTCAAGGATTCCTTTCCACCTTGGTGGCGAAACCTACTCTTACGTATCAAATCATCGCTGCCCAAAAGCGAGATAAAGGGATATCCCGGATCAAGGAGAACATTGCTAGTGGAGTTGCTAAATGTTTCTCTACAAACGATCATGGTGTTGTGTACTTTGAGAACTGTATAGTGGTTCCCAAGAACCAGCATCTACGGCAGTTGATCCTTAAGGAGGCCCATGAATCTCCTCTCACCATTCATCCCGGTAGTACCAAGATGTATTAGGACCTACGCCAGAGGTTCTGGTGGACTAGGATGAAGAGAGACATTGCTCAATTTGTTGCTAATTGCGACATCTGTCGTCGTGTAAAAGCAGAGCATCAACGGCCTGCTGGCACCCTTCAACCCTTTGCTATTCCTGAATGGAAATGGGATAAAATTGGTATGGATTTCATCACCGGTTTTCCCAGGACCAAAAGGGGGAATAATGCTATCTTCGTCGTTATCGATCATCTTTCCAAAGTGGCCCATTTCCTACCTGTTCGTGAGAGTATAACCGCTAGTCAGCTAGCAGACTTGTATATCTCCCGAATAGTGTCCCTCCATGGTGTTCCACTGGAAATTAACTCGGATCAAGGAAGTCTCTTCACCTCTCGATTTTGGGAAAGTTTCCAAAATGCTATGGGAACCCGCCTTTCCTTTAGCACCGCTTTTCACCCTCAATCAAGTGGTCAAGTAGAACGCGTCAACCAGATTCTAGAAGACATGCTTCAAGCTTCTGTTATCTCATTCGGAATGGATTGGGAGAAATGCCTTACATTTGCCGAATTTGCTTATAACAACAGCTATCAATCTAGATTGGGTAAAGCCCCTTTTGAAGTTCTCTATGGACGAAGGTGTCGAACGCCTCTTAACTGGTCAGAAACCGGGGAAAGACAATTCTTTGGCCCGGATATGATCCAGGAAGCAGAAGAGCAAGTTCGCATCGTTCGTGAAAAGTTGAAAACAGCCCAATCTCGTCAAAAGAGTCAATATGACCGAAAACATAAGGCTATGACTTTTGAGGTTGACGAGAAGGCTTACCTTCGGGTTACTCCTCTGAAGGGAACCCATCGTTTTGGTATCAAAGGCAAATTGGCTCCTCGCTACATTGGACCTTTTCGCATTCTTGCCAAGCGAGGAGAAGTTGCCTACCAATTGAAACTACCTCCGCATCTCTCCAGAGTTCACAATGTCTTCCACGTTTCTCAACTCAGGCGTTGCTTCTCGGATCCTATCCGTGGAGTGGACCACGAAACGCTTGATCTTCAAGATAACCTCACGTATCGAGAGTACCCCGTTCGTATCCTCGATCAAGCCGAGCGTACCACTCGACGTCATAATATCAAGTTTCTCAAGGTTCAATGGTCGCACCATTCTGAGAAGGAAGCAACTTGGGAACGGGAGGATCGTCTTCGACTTGATTATCTCGCCTTCTTCCCAGAGGAACCTAAGTCTCGGGACGAGATTCTTTTGAGTGTGGGTGAGTTGTCACACCCTAGCTAGTTCATGCATTAGAGTGTTGCATCATGTCTATTCCATTCAACAGAAACTTGAAATGGGGATGACAGAACCCCCAGCCCCCTTTGAATCCAACTAGGGTTTACTGAAAATATTTTCAATGAACCTGAAATGCCCTTCTAAAATGTCCATCATTTTTGTTTTGGTTCAGAACCTCTGCCAAAAGTGGTGCACAATTTTCTAGGTCATCCTAAGGTCTTTGAATTAAATCATAAGTATTTGAATTTGGACATTTAAAATTTATAAAATATTTTAAATGTCCAAATAATCCTAAACTAAAATGTTCCATGTTGTTTATATTATAAACAGTGGGCATGAGCAGTTTGGGGATTTTTGGAGTTGCTTAGGTATTTTTAGAAAGTCCACAAAGTTACAGAAGAAATAGAAAACATAAATAAAAGAGAGAGAGAGGGAACTAACCTGGCAGCCCACCAGCCGGCCCACCTAGCCGGCCCAGCCCAGCAGCCGCTCCAGCGAGCTGCTTGACTTGGCCAGGCAGGCAGGCAGGTGCTCGACGGCGGCTCCAGCGCGCGCCACGCAGCTGCCCGCCGCCCTGCTTCCTCCCCTCGCCGCTCTGCTGGCCGGTACGACCTCCATGTCGCGCCCCGAACCCCGTGGACACATCCATTCGCCTCCTGTCTCTCTCCCTCGCTCTCCCGCACCATGGCCGACGCTGCCGCGCCCGCACCGCCGTGAAGCCCGCACTCTCCATCGTCCCTGCGCCGCGCCACCGTGTCCAGGAGCTCCGCCGCCCTCCTCTCCTTCGAGCTAGTCGAGCCCCGAGCGCTCGCTTGCCCCGAGGCCTCTGCACCGACCTCGCCCATCTCCACCATCACCGGAGATCCCCTTCGCCGTCGCCGCCGCACAAGCTCGTCCCCGACCGCGCCGTCTGCTTCTACGAGACCGCCGTGAGCCCAGCTACCTTCGCCCCCTTCCCTTTCTCACTCTCGTGCATCACAGCAAGCACACCGAGCTCACCCGCATGCGCCGCCACGGAGCTCGTCGCCGACGAGGCTCCGGCCACCCAACGGCCGCGTCACTCTATCCATTAGTCTCACCACAACCCCAGGAGCCTAACACACTAACTCTCGTGCCTCGCCGTGCTTCCTAGCGATGGGTTTGAGATCACCCGAGCTCCGGCCGCCGCCAAACACGTCGCCGGTGCCGTTTCGGACCACCCCGAGCCCAACCACCTACACCATCCGCTGCGGCTTGCTCCCAGCTACGCGTAGATGCCCTCCTCCGCTCATTTGGTCGCCGGAACGCACTAATGCACTCTCACCGCCGCATCTGGCCTCGCCGGCGGCTAAACGCCGGTGGGTTTGACCCCGTTGACTTGACTGGGTGGGCCCAGGTTGACTCCACCTGAGTCTATGACAAGTGGGGCCCGCTCTGCTAACTAACTTAGATTAGCACTAACTAAATTTAGTTAGTTTAAGTAACTACTGACACGCGGGACCCACTGGTCAGTTTGACCTGGACCAGCTCCGTTGACCACTGACGTCATCCTGACGTAATGCTGACGCAGTAAGTTATTTACTGGAATTATTATTACACAGGAAATTCCAGAAAATACCACAAACTTCAAAAAATCATAGAAATTAATCTGTAGCTCCAAATGCAAAGTGTTATATATGAAAAATGATCAGAAAAATCCAATCTATCCATCTGTACTGGTTTCATGCATGTTTAAACAGTTTAACCTGCTGTTTAGTACAGAACTAGATAAAGCACTTAAAAGGGCCACTTATGAGTTTGAAACTTGAATCTTTGGTTCAAAATAGTTCAAACCCATCTGGTCTTAGTTGCATTAGCCCAATACACTCATTTTGCCATGTCTCATGCATGCATCATATTGTTGCATATTGTTTGGTGATGTTTGTGTATCGGTGCTCTTTGCGGCAGGTTCTGCCCCCGAGGAGTACCACGATTACCCTAACGAAGAACAATACCAGTGCACCGACCCATCAGGCAAGCAACCAACCATTTGATCATATCGATACAATCCCATGTTCTCGCTTCTGCTCTCTTTTACTGCATTAAGACAACGCGATTCAAACTACTGTGTGCTACGGTAGTTGAACCCATTTCCTCTGCATGACCTGTCATTGCCACAGTAACTAGATGAAACCCACTAGCATGTGTAGGAGTTGATTGAGCCATATGTATGTGTTGTTCCTACCTTGCTATGCCTGATTTGCTTAGAGTCGTGTCAGGTCTGGTTCATCTGGGTGATGGGCTAGAGTGAAATGATCATGTCGGTAATGAGAGTGTTGTGTTGAACACGATTTGGTAAAGGTATCGATGAGAGGCCATGTAGGAGTACATGGTGGGTTGTTTCATTGAAGCCGTCCTTAAGCACTAAGATTTGTATGTGTGATTTAAGATTCAGCTACTACCATGCATTGGGCCCTGAAATATGACCCCGCTCGACTTCTTATCCACCCTAGTCCTTTGTCCAGGAGTTGCAAGTAGTTTCTGGTGTTTGTAGCTTACTGGAGGCCGTGGACAGCGCTGACCCGCGGGGTGGGCTGTGATGCGGTAGGTACATGGCACGGTGTACCGGATGCCCGTTAGGTATCTCGGGAACCCTGCACACATCATTCGGGGCCGTATGTGGAAACCTCGGCCGGACTCCCTGCGGATGGAACCTGAATAGGCGATAAACCTGTACTAGAGACTTAGGTGTTTAGGTAGGTCGTGGTATACACCCACGTCGGCTTTTGCTTGAAGTCTGCCGAGCACATGTCGTGTGCAGACGCTAAGTGGTGGAAACATGTATGAAGAAGTACACCCCTGCAGGGTTAACATCATCTATTCGAATAGCCGCGTCCGCGGTAAAGGACTACTTGGTTGCCTATACAGTTCATAGACAAGTAAATGGATACTACTAAAAGCCTCAAGATAAGCGTGAGTGCCGAGGATGGCTCTTCCGTAGGATGACGGAGGTGGATCCTCGGTGGTGTATTGAAGTGGTGAGTAGTGGACTCGAGTGCGCAAAACCATTTCAAGTTGGAGTCTCGTAGGATAGTTTAGCCAAGAGTCAAAGCTGGCTTGCTGCAATAACCCCACCAACCCTTCTTGATAATGTGCATGTATGTAGGGTCTGATGTAAGTCTTGCTGAGTACCTTTGTACTCATGTTGCTTTAATTTACATTTTACAGAAGATGCTACAACCCCTTCTGACGGGTTCTTCGTAGACGTTGACATCGATGAGTAGACTGAGGCCGAGGTGGTGATCCTGAGCTTGTGAAGGACCATGTAGTATAGCTAGGCTTACCCAAGCCTCTTTTATTTACTAGTTGTCTATACTCAGACAAGTTACTTCCGCTGTTGGCTTGTATGCTTGTATGACTTGAATGTGGGTCGTGTGACCCGTACTTGTGTGTATGATATGTATGGCTCTCTGAGCCTTTAAATAAAGTACTTGTGTTGTAGATTCATGTTGTGATGCCTTGTTGTATTTGCACATATCGAGCATATTGTGTGTATGATTGAAATGCTTGGTATGTGTGGGATCTGACTATCTAGTTGTTTATCCTTAGTAGCCTCTCTTACCGGGAAATGTCTCCTAGTGCTTCCACTGAGCCATGGTAGCTTGCTACTGCTCCGGAACACTTAGGTTGGCCGGCATGTGTCCTTCTTCGTTCCTGTGTCTGTCCCTTCGGGGAAATGTCATGCGATGGATACCGGAGTCCTGTTAGCCCGCCACAGCCCGGTTTACCGAAATCCGGCTAGCCCAGCGCTACAGCCCGGATTCACTCGCTGTTGACCGACACGTTCGATGCTGGGTCATGGATGCCTGTCCCTGTAAGTTTGTGCCACTTTGGGTTCACGACTAGCCATGTCAGCCCGGGCTCCTTATCATATGGATGCTAGCGACACTATCATATACGTGTGCCAAAAGGCGCAAACGGTCCTGGGCAAAGGTAAGACGACACCCGTGGGAATACCGTGCGTGAGGCCGCAAAGTGATATGAGGTGTTACATGCTAGATCGATGTGGCATTGAGTTGGGGTCCTGACAAGTGCGCTTTGGGGTCGTCAGGTGATGAGTCCGACACCACCAGGCGCCAGGAGCTCTTTCGAGTTCCCGTGGCCTTCTTCTTGGCCTTCTTCTCCGGCACCACATGAGGTGCCAGGGCCAGCAGCTTCGTCAAGCGTGCATCAGCTAGGCCTTCGGGCAAAGGAGCCGGACAGTTAAACCGTCCGGACGTCTCCTTCCAGTCCTGTCAAAGGAGCGGGAGCTTAGATCCCACATAGAATCAAACTATGGAAAATGAGTATCCTGTAGAGGGTAAAACTAGCTTACCGCGCTGGCTTGGCGCTTTGCACAGAATCTGCGATCCTCGGTAATGGGTTGGGGAAGCTCTGAGCTCTTGAATAGCACCTTCCTGGCATCTTCGTGCGTTGTGTCGAAGAGCCTGGACAAAGTTTGGTGCTGAGACGGGTCGAACTCCCACAAGTTGAAAGCCCGTCGTTGACACGGGAGGATCCGGCGGAAGAGCATGACCTGGACTGCGTTGACAAGCTTAACCTTCTTGTCCACCAAGTTTTGGACGCAGGTTTGGAGTCCGGTCACCTCTTCCGGATTACCCCCACGACAGGCCCGTCTCTTTCCAGGAGGTGAGCCATGTGGGGATGCCAGATTGGAATTCGAGGGCGCTGCCCATTCAGGGTCACGCGGCTCGGTGATGTAGAACCACCCCGATTGCCACCCTTTGATGGTTTCCACAAAGGAGCCCTCGAGCCAGGTGACGTTGGGCATCTTTCCCAACATGGCGCCTCCGCACTCTGCTTGCCGGCCGCCCACAACCTTCGGCTTGACATTGAAGGTCTTCAGCCATAAGCCGAAGTGGGGCTGGATGTGGAGGAAGACCTCGCACACGATGATAAACGCCGAGATGTTGAGGATGAAGTTCGGGGCCAGATCATGGAAATCCAGGCCGTAGTAGAACATGAGCCCACGGACAAATGGGTGAAGAGGAAAGCCCAGTCCGCGGAGGAAATGGGGGAGAAACACGACCCTCTCAAGGGGCCTGGGGGTGGGGATGAGATGCCCCTCATCTGGGAGCCGGTGCTCGATGTCGTTGGACAAGTATCTGGCTTTCCTCAGCTTCTTGATTTGCCCCTCCGTAACGGAGGAGGCCATCCACCTGCCTCCCGCTTCAGACATAATTGGAGAAGGTTGAGGTGGGAAGTGCGGACTTGAGCGCTGGAGCTCGAGTGCGCAGGAATGGATAAGCGAAGGAGGAGGAAGGCATAGATGGAAAGGGTTGATTCTTATCCCCTTATATGGGCGGCCGAAACTGTGTGCCCCCACCAGCCTAGTAAAACTCGCTTATCTCCCAAGTGCCGTGATTAATGGTGCGGTTGGGTTACCCACGCCCGTATTGATGAGAATCCCGGAATAAGGGGACACGATCTCTGCTTTGACAAGACGTGCCAAGGAAATCGCCTCGCTAAACGCGCTGAGGTGGCACAGTAAAACGATTCAAATAAAAGCTTGGCCGTGGCGTGATGTCACAGTACAGAATACGTTAGCAGATTAGATTTGTGTAAATATTATTCTCTCTACGGTGGTATGTGGAACTTATTTTGCAGAGCTGGACACTATCCTTGTGTTCAAACATCTTCTATGAAGTATTCGGAGGAGGAACCCGACTTGCAATGCCGAAGATAATTTGCGCGCCGGACTCATCGTCATTGAAGCCTGGTTCAGGGGCTACTGAGGGAGTCCTGGATTAGGGGGTGTCTGGATGGACATACTATGACCTTTGGCCGAACTCCCGGACTATGAAGATACAAGATTGAAGACTTCATCCCGTGTCTAGATAGGACTTTCCTTGGCGTGGAAGGCAAGCTTGGCGATACGATATGTAGATCTCCTCCCATTGTAACTGACTCTATGTAACCCTAAACCTCTCCGGTGTCTATATAAACCGGAGGGTTTTAGTCTGTAGGACGAACAACAATCATACCATAGGCTAGCTTCTAGGGTTTAGCCTCTCTGATCTCATGGTAGATCTACTCTTGTACTACCCATATCATCAATATTAATCAAGTAGGAGTAGGGTTTTACCTCCATCGAGAGTGCCCAAACCTGGGTAAAAACATCGTGTCCCTTGTCTCCTGTTACCATCCGCCTAGGCGCATAGTTCGGGACCCCCTACCCGAGATCCGCCGGTTTTGACACCGACAATGAGGAAAAGGAGGAGAGGCAAGAGCTCAAGCTTAGGGATGCCCAAGGCACCTCAAGTAAATACTCAAGGAGACTCAAGCGTCTAAGCTTGGGGATGCCCCAGAAGGCATCCCATCTTTCTTCAACAAGTATCGGTATGTTTTCGGATTCGTTTCGTTCATCTGATATGTGCAAATCTTGGAGCATATTTTGCATTTAGTTTTCACTTTTCTTTTATGCACCATGCTGGTATGAGATAGTCCATGGTTGATTTATAGAATGCTCATTGCACCTCACTTAAATATTTTAGGTATGGCTTTATAGAATGCTTCATGTGCTTCACTTATATCATTTGAAGTTTGGATTGCCTGTTTCTCTTCACATACAAAACTGCCATTTGTAGAATGCTCTTTTGCTTCACTTATATTTGTTAGAGCATTGGCATATCTTTTGTAGAAATAATTAAACTCTCTTCCTTCACTTATATCTATTTAGAGAGATGACAGGAATTGGTCATTCACATGGTTAGTTATAAAATCCTTCATAAAACTTGTAGATCACGGAATATGATATGTTTGATCCTTGCAATAGTTTTCCGATATAAAGGTGGTGATATTAGAGTCATGCTAGTTGAGTAATTGTAGAATTGAGAAATACTTGTGTTGAGGTTTGCAAGTCCCGTAGCATGCACGTATGGTAACAGTTGGGTGACAAATTTGAAGCGTGGGGTGTTTCTTTGATTGTCTTCCTTATGAGTGGCTGTCGGGGACGAATGATGGTCTTTTCCTACCAATCTATCCCCCTAGGGGCATGCGTAGTAGTACTTTGCTTCGAGTGCTAATAAATTTTTGCAATAAGTATATGAGTTCTTTATGACTAATGTCAGTCCATGGATTATACGCACTCTTACATTTTCGCAATTTGCTAGCCTCTACGGTACCGTGCATTGCCCTTTCTCACCTCGAGAGTTGGTGCAAACTTCGCTGGTGCATCCAAACCCCATGATATGATATGCTCTATCACACATAAGCCTCCTTATATCTTCCTCAAAACAGCCACCATACCTACCTATCATGGCATTTCCATAGCCATTCCGAGATATATTGCCGTGCAACTTCCATCATCATCTTATAAAGACTTGAGAATTCATTGTCATATTGCTTTGCATGATCGTAAGATAGTTGGCATGATGTTTTCATGGCTTGTCCGTTTTTTGATTTCATTACTACGCTAGATCATTGCACATCCCGGTACACCACCAGAGGCATTCATATAGAGTCATATCTTTGTTCTAGACATCGAGTTGTAAGTAAATAAAAGTGTGATGATCATCATTATTAGAGCATTGCCCCTGTGAGGAAAGGATGATGGAGACTATGATTCCCCCACAAGTCGGGATGATACTCTGGACTTTATGAAAAATAAAAGAGGCCAAAGAAGCCCAAATAAAAAAGAGATGCCAAAGAAGACCACCAAAATAAAAAAAATAAAAAGATAAAACAAAAAAAAGAAAAAGAGAGAAGTGGAATTGTTACTATCCTTTTACCACACTTGTGCTTCAGAGTAGCACCATGTTCTTCATATAGAGAGTCTCTTGAGTTATCACTTTCATATGCTTGTGGGAATTTTCATTATACAACTTGGCTTGTATATTCCGATGATGGGCTTCCTCAAATGCCCGAGGTCTTCATGAGCAAGCAAGTTGGATGCACACGCACTTAGATTCAGTTTGAGATTTCATACACTTATAGCTCTAGTGCATCTGTTGCATGGCAATCCCTACTCCTCGCATTGATATCAATTGATAGGCATCTCCATAGCCCGTTGATTAGCCGTGTCGATGTGAGATTTTCTCCCTTTTTTGTCTTCTCCACATAACCCCCATCATCATATGCTATTCCACCTATAGTGCTATATCCATGGCTTACGCTCATGTATTGCGTGAGGGTTGAAAAGTCTGAAGCGCGTTAAAAAGTATGAACCAATTGCTCGGCTTGTCATCGGGGTTGTGCATGATGGGAGCATTTTGTGTGACGAAAATGAAGCATGGCCAAACTATATGATTTTGTAGGGATAAGCTTTCTTTGGCTATGTTATTTTGATAAGACATAATTGCTTGGTTAGCATTCTTGAAGTATTATTGTCTTAATGTAAAATGATAGACTATTGCTTGGAATCACTCGTGTCTTAATATTCATGCCATGATTAGATATATGATCAAGATTATGCTAGGTAGCATTCCACATCAAAAAAAATCATCATTTACCTACTCGAGGACGAGCAGGAATTAAGCTTGGGGATCCTAATACGTCTCCGTCATATCTATAATTTTTGATTGTTCCATGCCAATATTATTCAACTTTCATATACTATTGCCAAGTTTTTATACTATTTTTGGGACTAACATATTGATCCAGTGCCCAGTGCCAGTTCGTGTCTGTTGCATATTTTATGTTTCGCAGAAAACTCATATCAAACAGATTCCAAACGGAATAAAAACAAACAGAGAATATTTTTGGAATATTTATGATTTTTGGGAAGAAGAATCAACGTGAGACGATGCTCGAGTGGACCATGAGGCAGGGGCGCGCCCCAGGGGGTGGGCGCGCCCCTGACCCTCGTGGCCACTCCATAAGGCGGTTTGTGTCCTTCTTTCTCCGCAACAAAGCCAATATCCGGATATAAATCGTGTCCAAAGGGCAACCCAATCAGAATTACGGATCTCCGGGAATATAAGAAACAGTGAAAGGGCAGAATCAGGAACGCGGAAACAGAGAGAGACAGAGAGACAGATCCAATCTCGGAGGGGCTCTCGCCCCTCCCACGCCATGGAGACCATGGACCAGAGGGGAAACTCTTCTCCCACCTAGGGAGAAGGTCAAGGAAGAAGAAGAATAATAAGGGGGGCTCTCTCCCCCTCGCTTCTGGTGGCGCCGGAACGCCGCCGGGGCCATCATCGTCAGCGCAATCTACACGAACACCTCTGTCATCTTCACCAACATCTCCATCACCTTCCCCCATCTATCTACAGCGGTCCACTCTCCCGCAACCCACTATACCCTCTACTTGAACATGGTGCTTTATGCTTCATATTATTATCCAATGATGTGTTGCCATACTATGATGTCTGAGTAGATTTTCCTTGTCCTATCGGTAATTGGTGAATTGCTATGATTGGTTTAATTTGCTTGTGGTTATGTTGTTGTCCTTTGGTGCCTATCATATGAGTGCGCGCGTGGATCACACCATAGGGTTAGTTGTATGTTGATAGGACTATGTGTTGGAGGGCAAGAGTGACAGAAGCTTCAACCTAGCATAGAAATTGATGCATCCGGGATTGAAGGGGGACCAATATATATTAATGCTATGGTTCGGTTTTACCTTAATGAACGTTAGTAGTTGCGGATGCTTGCTAATAGTTCCAATCATAAGTGCATAGAATTCCAAGTTAGGGATGACATGCTAGCAGTGGCCTCTCCCACATAAAACTTATTATCGATCTAGTAAAGTAGTCAATTGCTTAGGGACAATTTCGTAACTCCTACCACCACTTTTCCACACTCGCTATACTAACTTTACTGTTCTTTCTCTAAACAGCCCCTAGTTTATATTTACATGCTCTTTATATTCTTGCAAACCTATCCAACAACACCTACAAAGTACTTCAAGTTTCATACTTGTTCTAGGTAAAGCGAACGCTAAGCATGAGTAGAGTTGTATCGGTGGTCGATAGACCTTGAGGGAATATTTGTTCTACATTTAGCTCCTTGTTGGGTTCGACACTCTTACTTATCAAAAGAGGCTACAATTGATCCCCTATACTTGTGGGTTATCAAATACTTAGCAAGATCTGTTACATTGGACACCGCTGTTTCCTTGCCAAGGACAAGCCATGTCCTACAAAATACCGAAGATATGTGTTCAATGCAAAGCATGAAAACCATGATGCGCCAAAGAGGCTCACCGCTGATGAGTTGCAAGTGGAATTAGAGAAGGTCAGGCATAATACACAAGGAAACTATCCTGATGATGGTAGCAGGAAAATGAAGCATGGCATGGCAGAAGAGAGATTATTGTTTACCCGCAGGTCCACTTTGTGGGACTTGGAGTATTGGAAAGATTTGGATCTGCGGCATAATCTTGATGCGATGCACATCGAGAAAAATATATGTGATAGCATTATCGACACAGTTCTTAATATAGAAGACAAGACGAAAGATACATTACAATCTAGGATTGATTTGACACACCTGTGTATCAGAAAGGATTTGTAGGTGCAAGATGAAGATAAACCACGGGACATGGCACCAGCTGTGTATGTCTTGGACAAGGTAAAAAAGAAAAGAATTCTGTGAGGTCCTGTCACGTGTGAGATTCCCACATGGATTTGCTTCCAACCCTGAAAGGAGAGTCAGTGCAGATGGAAACAAGGTACAAGGGTTGATAACTCATGACTGCCACATCCTACTTCGAAGGGTTTTACATGATATCCTTAGAGGATTGGGCCGCCCTGACTTATACAGAGCAGTTGCAGAGTTGGGACAATTCTTCAGGGAACTCTAGAGTAGAAATATCTGGATAGATTCTTTGGATCGTCTTAGAGACAAGATACCAACTATCCTATGCAACCTTGAGAACATATATTCTCCAGCCTTCTTTGATGTGATGGTGCATTTGGTTGTTCATCTACCTGATGAGGCACTACTTAGAGGTCCACTACAGTATGGTTGGATGTACCCTATTGAAAGGCGGCTAGGCACTTTCAAGGCCTATGTTAGGAACAGAGCTAGACCCGAGGGTTCCATTGCAGATTCCTACATTGCTACAAACACATTGACATTCTGCTCAAAATACATTAAAACAGTTGATCAACTTAGCAAAGAGGTGGGAGAAGACAATCCCGGGCTCAATGTTTTCGATTGTTCTGTTCGAGTTACAGGGAAGAGTCAACAAGACGACAAACCTAAACATTTGGACAAAATGGTTTAGTATTTGTTGAATAATTGTCCTGAGATTCTACCTTATATCGAGTAAGTACTATGTATTGCAGCTTATACATTGTAATCTACTAAACTTGCAGCACATTCTTATATATTTAGAAGTTTGACCCGATCACTATGTTGTGCAGCATCTACAGAAAGGAGTTACTGCCGCTAAATCCAAGAAACATTGACAAACTGGTTATGGCAGGATTTGCCAAATGGTTCAAGAGCCATGTAAGCTTTTCAATTGCACTGTTAGTTGTTTTAATATATTGAGTACATAAGATGATCAGCTTGTCTATTTTCTAACCATGGGTTAAGAAGATGCGGGAGGATGGGTAGGCAGTTAATGATGCCCTTTAAGCACTAGCAATGGGTCCTGATACTCGGGTAAGGCATTATGAATCATTCAGTGTTGGAGATGTGCACCACAACACCCTTGCATGCGACGAAGGCAGGAAGACACAGAACAGTGCCATCATGAGCACGGATACGTACGACAAAGAGATAACTGAAATGTATGCTAACATAACAAACATTGGTCAGTTGTAGTATATCTCCAGTTTCGTGGTTCGTCGGTGTGTGGTTCTCTTGTGCTCTTGTTGGTATAACCTGTTTTCCAGGATCGCAAAATCTAGAGCTGATAATTATTTAAAATCCACCAATGTCAAGGCAGCGTACCAGCCAGATGAGCCTTTTATTTTGGCAAATCAAGCAACACAAATATTTTTCTTGGAAGACACATTTGCACGCAGTGATGACTGGAGAGTATTGCAAAGGTTTGAGCAGAGGAATTCGTTTAATGTAGTTGCACAACAAGATGATGCTTATAGTGCTCCCGATGTACAAGTTTCCACAGATGTTCATAATATCTTTGAGAACCATCACGCAAATGACGTTGTCGAAATGATTGCCTGTCGGGCTATGGACATACAAGAGTTGATCAAAACGAAGCCAACGTTCGAGGACATTGAGGATTAAGAAGAAGATGACGCTCTGGGGAATTATGATTTAGACTGATACACATGGTAAAGATGTTTACGTTGCTGCTGCGGATGATGATTAGATTGCTTTTGTCATATTTGCCTGTCAGAAGACGTTTTTTATCTACTATGTGAAATTGTTTTAGCTATGACAATTGAAACCTGATGTACTTCTTGTTTAGTATTTTGCTGTGAGAACATCACTTATTATGTGTGTTGATTTGTGTTTGGTGATTGTTTGACGACTAAAACATGATGACATTGTTGTTTAGTTGTACTCATATTTGGTTGTGAAACTTGAATTTGATGACATAGTTTGTTGTTGGACTGCAATTTGCTCGACGTCTTTGAATGGGAACAAAGCTGACCCGACAGGGCCTCATCTAATTTATTTATTTATTTATTAGCAAAAGGGCCTCTGCTATTTATTTATTTATGATCAAAAAGGGGTACCCCCCGATTTCTGTTAATAAAAATCATTATTTGTTCACAACACTATGCCCAGCCTGCTAAACAAGTTTCATTCATTACTAGTTTCAGCAAAGTGCTCATGTCATAGCCACTGATTACATCACGAGTGCTACATACACTGCAAATAAAGAGATAATCATCCTACAGAGCACATCAATTTTGCCCATTATCTTCACAAGCTCTTTCATCTCCTCATTGTTGTCAAGGCCATTTTATCAACTGTTGCTTGGCCATGGTCAAAGGAACTGCATCTTTAACCTACTACTATGCATCTTCCACTTCTGTCGTTCCTCCATTTACTTGTCCAACACCCAACCTGCTGGTATTGGGATTCCTAGACTAACCAAATAATCAGCATAGTTGCATTCCCCCACATCAGCAACTTCCCAGAAATACAAATCACACAAATCTTCCCTTTTCTGCACGAATCAAATTGTAAGATCATCAAGCAAAGTATTAAAAAAATCAGCAACTGAAAGCAGCGGAACAACACTTAAACATACTATTACCCCATGATTTGAGTATTTGCAGAAGACTCGGCCAGGGTTGAGGATTATGGTTGAGACGCGATGGATGACTCTACATGATTTGCAGTAGTGGCACCACACAAACGGCAGCAGGTTGCGATGAGCAACCGGATGCGGTGCATGAGCTGGCGGGGGTGTGATGAGACCCACAGGCGATGGTACGGGTGGTGACATGGCGCATATCTGGTTGTTGCCTGCTGAAGAGCAGGTGGACGAGTAGTCATCAGACATGGTTGTTGCGGCCAGAGCTTCTGATGCTAGGCAGAGTAAGTAGAGAAGAGGAGAAGGAAACATTGGATATGTTAGTTTAATTACTTGTAGAGTAGCATAGCACCATATACAGTCATAGTTTAGGTTTGGATTCGAACCAGCTACAGGAGCACATCACTCTTTTTTCAAAAACTTAGGAACGTCTCTTTACTAGTACACTAGCTTGTTCTGTACGCCTTCTCAAGTCTTTGATTTTCTTTCTTCTTTCTTTGCAAGGAAGTTAGGAGGACAAAATTGAGTGTTTCGCCTTGGTTCGCTTGTCGCGGCCCTGCCCTCTGGTGTTATCAACATGGTCAACAACAGAGAGGAATACGGAGATGACTGTACATGGTGAGGATGACACTACGAACCCACTAGGATCATGGCGGTAGGCAAGCAAGTGCCTCCTTTATTACAAGAAAAAAACGGGTTCCTCCTGATGGTTTCCTGACATCTGGGTTGCATGCCACTGTCAACGTAGTTAATAAGTGAGATAACTGCACAAGGAGCGGTAGACACCCGGGACCCAGCAGCGCATGTAGTAATTCTCTTTTTTCGGGACGGAGAAGGGTATCAGCTGGGTTGTGCGGGAGAAGTAGCCCGTCTAGCCCAGGCTTTTATTTCATATGTTTACCACATGACCAACCCAGTTTTTTTCCTTTCTGAAAATGGCTAGCCCAACTATTTTTGTTTTTTGCAGAATAACCAACGTAGGCCTACTTGCTTTTCTATGCCCTGCTGGGCCGGAAATCTTTCAAGACGAGGAGAGATGCATTCAGGCTTGCCCAGAAAATGGGCTATAAGTAATAAGAAATGGGCTATAAGTAATAATAAATGGGCTGTAAATTGAAAAAAATACAGCAAACAGGCAATTAGTTCCAAAATAGTTTTCTCTTTCTGATTTTGATGTTTTAAATTTCATTGTTTCTGTGCGGGTAAAATTTCTTTGGATATAAATTCAGGTATGTTTAGTTTTAAAATTAATTTGAATCTGGCTACAAAGTTCGGGCTATATGATGTTTGGGACAGACTTGGAGGCTGACTTGTGGGTCTACTAGGTTGACGTGTACGAAATGCTTTGTCAACTTAGTCCGCAAATGATTCTAGTAGCAGTGACCGTGGGATGTTAATCCAATGGTTGTGCTGCTTCTTTAATATGTGATCTTCTTGCTCCAGCCGCCCAAACCAGCGTCGGTGGGACTGCCTGCTCCCGCCTCCTATGGCCGGCTATGCTGCCGCACAGGCCGCACCGCCCACCCTACTCCATCACTGGCCAGGCCATTCCTCTACTCACCCACACCTCCTGTTATTTTCTGGCGACGGCAGCCGAACCAGTAAACCCTCGTACTCCCCACCGTGTGGTGAACCACTGCCGAGTCTTCACCGACTCCGGGTCATTCCCTTCCTAGGCCTCACCGCCGTCCACCACCCGGGTGCTCTCAACGCGGTGTGGTCAACATGGTTAACGAACGACATCCATCGGAAGAGGACTGTAGGTGGAGAGGCTGACAGCTGGGTCCACATACGCATGCAAGGAAGTGCCTCCTTATTACGCGCAAAATAATTATTCCTCCACCTGACAGCTGGGACCCACTAGATGGGCCTCTGTATTTCAAAGAAAAAACGTTCCTCCCACTGACAGCTCGGACCCACCAGCTATACCTTCGCATGCAAGGAAGTGCCTCCTTATTATGCACAAAAAAAATGAATACACCCCCAGCTAGCTGGGACCTACCATAGTGGGAGGCTGACTTGTGGGCCCACTAAGTTGTCGCGGACGGAGGGCTTTATCAACTTAGTCAATATGAATGATTCTAGCTGCCGTGACCGTACGATGTCCATCCAACAGTCGTAGTGCTTCTTCAACCTCTGATCTTCTCGCTCGAGGCGCCCAAACCAGCGCCAGTCGTACTGCTTTCTCCTGCCTCCCATGGCCGGCTCTGCTGCCATGCAGGCCTCACCGCCTCACTCTACTCCAACCTTTGGCTAGGCCATCCCTCTACTCACCCACAACCCCTGTTATTCTGTGGCAATGGAAACCTCACACCATAGCCGAACCAGTCAACCCTCGTACTCCTCTCCGCGTGGGCATCCACTGTCGCGTCTTCACCGGCTCTGCGTCATCCCCTTCCTAGGCCTCGCCATCGTCCACCGCCTTGGTGCTCTCAGTGCGGCGTGGTCAATGTGGTCAAGGAACGACTTCCATGGGAAGAGTACTATACGTGGAGAGACTGACAGCTGGGTCCATGGCCGCAGCAAGGAACTGCCTCCTTATTACGAGAAAAATAATGATTCCTCCACCTGACAGCAGGGACCCACCGGACGGGCCACCATATTTCACAAAAAAAACATCCCCCCTGACTGCTGAGACCTACCAGCTACATCTTCGCGTGCAAGGAAGTGTCTGACAGTTAGGACCCACCTGGTCGAAGCATACGTAGCATTGTCATTCTGGTCGCGAACATGTAGTTACATACTGTCGATCAGTCTATCTGCACGCTGCAGTGATGAACCGTGGCCCAGTAAGGAAGGGCACGTGTCGTAGTAGAGTTGCACACGTGTCGTAGTAGAGGCGCACATGTAGCACGTACATGTACTTACAGCCAGGGTGCAAGAAAGTAAATACGGCCACGTACATACATACAGGCGGGGTATCAAACGCCAACTCACACATACGTATGACCAGGGCTCGTGTACATGGAGAGGCGGCGATGACGTCCTGTTCATCGGCCGCCAACCGGCTGGGTCGGAACGGAGAAACTGCATCGTCGTGTTCATCCAGAGGCAACCGGCTTAGATAGAACAGCCGATCGAAACTAGGCCTGGCATACCACAGAACGGAGGAAATGGCCTTGTGTTCGACTACCTAGGGTCGAAACGGGATCCTGTTCATCAGAGGGGTCTGGCGTACCGCAAAACGGAGGAAATGGCCTTGTATTTGAGTGCCTATGGTCAAAACTGGGTCTTGTTGATTGGGAGGGGTGTGGGTACCGCAAAACGGAGGAAACAGACTTGTGTTGGAGCGGTACGGTCGAAACGGCGGTCCTGTTCATCGGGAGGGGTGTGGCGTACCGCAAAACGGGACTCCACGGGGTACTATTCATCTCCAGCATCGACCTCCTCCAGTCTCCACAGGCTACTGTTCATCCACCATCGACCTCCTCCAGCCTCCACCTGTGACTGTTCATCCACGGGCTCCTTTTCATCCAGCCTCCACCGCTCCTCCACCGGCTACTGTTCAACCAGCCCTCTCCATGGGGTCCTATTCAACCACCCCTCCATGGGCTTCTGTTCATCCAGCCCTGCACCATCTACTATTCCACGAGCCCTCCACGGGGTCGTCCAGTTCATCCAGCCCTCCATGGGGTCTTGTTCATCCACCCCCAACCGGCTCAATCAATCGGGGTCCTGTTCATCCAGCAGCAACGGCCTCTACACCCCCATGGGGTCCTATTCATCCAACCCCCACCGGGAACTGTTGATCCAACCCCCAACAACGCTCACTGTTCATCAAGAGGCAGCAGGTTCGATCGGCTTCAATTAGCAGCAGTAGCGAAGGAATTGCTCGATCGGCTTCAGTTAACAGCAAGGGATCGATCGGGGTTCGGTAACGTAGCTGTGCAATTGCTCGGGTTTAGTAGGAGAACGCCTTGTTCCGGTTTAGTTAGAGCCCAACACCTCGCACCCACGCATGTACGTGTACGAGAGAAACACGCATCGCTCGGCCCCTGACCACCCACCGCAACCGGGAACACCCCGAAATTTTCCTCTCCCTTGCTTCTACCATGGATTTTTCCGTCATGGAAGGCCCAAAGAATGTCATGCAGGTGCGTCTCTGGCCCATCCAGGATGAAAAGCCCATTTTATGTCATGATTTTTTGTCATAGAAGTAGGAGCCCACCACATATATGATGATACCAGGTTTTATCGTCATAGAAATGTCATAAGTACGACAGGAAAAAATTCGTTCGACCCGAAATGTCACGGATGTGTCTTTTTTTGTAGTGTGAGGAAGCGCCAGAAACTATAGGACGGTCGACAGTGAATGTTCAACTATAGAAATTTTGACAAACAATACTAGGAAGACATGTGGGGAAAATATGATTAATTAAATGATTAAATTGCAACATGCTCTATAATCTATTATGTTTTTCTTCGCACTTTTTTGCTACATTTTTTACATCCTTCATGATAAGAAGAGAATTAACAAGACAAATTAGTTGGTTTTATGCATTATTTTACTTGGATAGTATGATTGTTTTCTCCCGTTGCAACGCACGTGCATGTTTGCTACTCTTTTATAATGAACTAACCGATGCTTCTAGGGACTACCTAGATAGTTGTATTAGTTCTGTTTTAGGGAACGAATAGTTGGACAGGCTGAAGAACTATTAAATACTATGTTAAAGAATGTTGATGATTGGACACTTCCTGAACCACCCCCTAAGCCAACTCTGAAGGAGATAGGTATTCTCTTTCTCAATCCAGAAGATACGCAAAAAGCTAATAAATATATGAAAGAAAAGGGTATTAAATCTTACGATGTTAAGAATTTACCACCTATATCGATACACTGACACAGGTAGTAAAGGTAAATTCTCTTATTAGATTCGATCAAGGTGATATTCCTTATAATAAATCTGCTAGTCAATGCCTGGATGAATTTTATAATTACATTGTTAAGCAAGAGCATTTTAATATGTATGTTAGCAAGCAATTGAAACATAATGCTATCATGATTGATCGCTTGAGTGGCTTGATGTTTTGAGTTACTAATGATGTTAAAGGCTTAAGTAAAAATTCATCCAGGGTGTATACTCAGTTAGAACAAATAGCTAAGTCACAAAATGATTTGCTTAATGAAATGAATAACAAAATGAATGATCGTCTTGTGAGGGTCGTGACTAGAGGAGGTAAAATGAACCAGTAGCCTCTATATCCTGAAGGTCACCTTAAGAGAATTGAGCAAGATTATTAGAGAATTAATGTTGATGCACCTAGTTCATATAAGAAGAAAAAGAAAAATGATAGAACTTTGCATGCTTCTAGTGAACTTGTGATAGAAAAATCTTTTGAGAATAGTAATGATGTTTCTATTTCTGATGCTGAGACACAATCTGGTAATGAGCATCCACCTAATGATAATGATAATGATGTTCATATAGATGCTCATCAACTAGATCATGATAAAGAACCTTATAATGATTTAGAAATAGAACCTACTGTTGATCTTGATAACCCACCTCCTAAGAATAAAAGATATGATAGAAGTTATTTCATTGCTAGGAAGCATTGTAGAGAAAGAGGACCATGGGTTCAAAACTCATGCCTCTTATAAGCCTCCGAAAAATAACGATGAGGAAGATTTTGAATGCTTTGTTGAAATGCTTAGGTCCGTTTTTTGTGAACACATTTGACAGATATTTTGAAGATGACCCCTTACATGAAAGATATTGTCACTAATAAAAGAAGGATACCCGAAGGTGGGATTTTCACCATGCTTGCAAATTATTCTTTTAGGGCGGAGTACCTAAGAAGTTAGGAGATCCAGGAATACATACTATACCATGCTCCATTAAAAGAAGTTTTGCCAAAACTGCTTTATGTGATTTAGCAGCTGGTGTTAGTGTTATGTCTTTCTCTATATATAGAAGACTTGAATTGAATAAGCTCACACCTACTGAAATATCTTTGCAAATGGCTAATAAATCAATTGCTATACCTATTGGAATTTGCGAGGATGTTCCCGTTGTTGTTGCAAATGTTACTATCTTAACATACTTTGTTACTCTTGATACGCCCGACGATGACAACATGTCAATTATTCTTGGTAGACCCTTTTTGAATACCACAAGGGCTATTATTTATTGCAATAAAAGAAAGGTTACTTTTCATGTCAATGGTAATGAGCATATAGTTTATTTTCCGAAGAAACAAAGTTTGGTGAATGGTATCAACTCTATTGAAAGAATTATGACAATCACTATTGGAGGTTTCAAATTTCATCTTCCTACCGTCAAAACTAAATATGAAACTCTTATTGTTGGGGAGATGCATATCCCCGTTGAGGTAACCTTGTGTTGTATGAAAAAATTTCGGTTTCACGTTACTCGAAAATAGTTTGTTAATAAGACTTGATCAACCCTATTAATGGATTCTTTTTTAGGGGAATGTGGTCGATGTATTTAGTAAGCACAACCTACTATACCTATTGTTTGATCTTTGTTATTTAAAGTTTAATAAAGTATAATGTCATGTTTATCCTATTTTCTGAATTATCCGTGCAATAAAAAATGACCCAAAATAGAAGTTCTCGGAATGACCTAAAATTTAGTATGTTTTTTCTATAATATTTAAGAATTTTTGGCACTGAACACACCCCAGGGGGGTGCCCCTATGAGCTCGTCGCGCCCACCCCTGGTCGTGCATAATGAGCTCATGGGTCCCATAAGGGCCCCCTCACTTATTCCAGTCGTGCGGTGCCTTCTCCTGCCTCCAGAAAAAATCAAACTTGCCTCATAGCTCGTGTTCTTTCTCATGACTGCGCTCTTGGTGATAATGCCTTCAACCTCGTAAAGCTGATTGCAATGATTTTCTTATGAGTATTACTCGAGGTGAAACTATGGGCATAAAGCAAGCTAGGATAGGGAGCATCCACTTTCCTGCTATTCACTACTTTGCTCTGTTCATAGATTGATGCATAAATGGTAAACATGACGTCAGTACCTTGTGTGCACCTGATTTAAGCGTTCTTAAGAGCACGATACTGAGAGATAGAAAATTTAACTTGGGAGACATCATTGCACACCGCTGATAACCCACAAGTATAGGGGATTGCAACAGTTTTCGAAGGTAGAGTATTAAACCCAAATTTATAGATTCAACACAAGGGGAGCCAAAGAATATTTGCAAGTATTAGCAGTAGAGTTGACAAATTAACCACACTTGGAGATTAAATATCTGTAGCAAGATGATCAGTAGCACAGTAATATGATAGTTTTGATATCAGTGGTAATAGTAGTAGTAACGGTAACAGTGATAGAAATGGCTTTGTAGCAAGTGCAACATTAGCAATAGAAATAGTAACTTAGCAAGAGCAATATGTGAAAAACTCGTAGGCATTGGATCGGTGAATTCATTGGATGATATTCATCATATAATAGTCATAACCTAGGGCAATACAGAACTAGCTCCAGTTCATAAATATATTGTAGGCATGTATTTCGTAAATAGTCATATGTGCTTATGAAAAGAACTTGTATGCCATCTTTTCTCCAACCCTCCCGTGGCAGAGGGGTCCATCACGAAACTAAGGGATATTAAGGCTTCGTTTTAATAGAGAACCTGAACAAAGCATTAACACATAGTGAATACATGAACTCCTCAAACTACGATCATCATCGGAAAGTATCCCGATTATTGTCACCCTGGGGTTTACAGATCATATCACATAGCTGGTGCATATGACTAGAATGATCGGATCTACAACATAGATATAATGGTGAAAACATAAACTATTCAGATCGGAAATCATGGCACTCGGGCCCTAGTGACAAGCATTAAGCATAGCAAAGTCATAGCTACATCAATCTCAGATCATAATGGATACTAGGGATCAAGCCCTAACAAAACTAACTCGATTACATGATGAATCTCATCCAACTCCTCACCGACCAGCAAGCCTACGAAGTAATTACTCACTCTCGGTGGGGAGCATCATGGAATTGGCGATGAAGGAGGGTTGGCGATGCCGAAGATCAACGATTCCCCTCTTCGGAGCCCTGAACGGACTCTAGATTTTTCCTCCCGGTGAAGAATAGGAGGTGGTGCTGGCTCCGTCTCATGAAACACGATAATTCTTCCTCCCTAATTTTTCTCTCCGAAAATAGGTATTTAAGGAGTTGGAATTAGGGTCTCCGGGGCCACCAGGTGGGCACAACGCACCTGGGCGTGCCTGGAGGGGGTGGCACACCCTGCTGGGTTGTGCTCAACCAGGGGGCCCCGTATCGTGGTTCTTAGCTCCAGTATTTTTCTTTTGTTGTAATATTATTCTCCATAAAGTTTCGTTCCATTCCAAGAACTTTTATTTCTGCACAAAAACAAAACATGGTAGTTCTGCCGAAAACAGCGTCAGTCCGGGTTAGTTTCATTCAAATCATTGTTAGAGTCCAAAACAAGAGCCAAAGAGTTAGGAAAAGTAGATACGATAGAGATGTATCAACTACCCCAAGCTTAAACCTTTGCTTGTCCTCAAACAATTTAATTGATAAAGTGAAAGTGAAAAAGAATAACTGTTACAAACTCTTTTGTTCTTGTTTACATAAATAAGCTTAAGTAGCACCCAGGTTTTCAGCAAAGATCATGACTAACCATGTCAAAAATAACTCCTAAAAATTATATTAACTCATACCAATAGCATAAGCAACTAGCAAGCAATAATAAGATATCTCAAATGACAACACTTTGTCAAAACAACCATGATATAATATGACAACAGTGGTATCTCGCTAGCCCTTTCTGAGACCATAAAACATAAATGCAGGGCACCTCCAAAGTTCGAGCAGCGACTAAACATTGTAATTCATGGAAGAAAAGATCCAGCCATGATGCATTCAACATTAACTATACACAATCCATGAGGATGACAATAGTGCTATCAGATATGGCGCTTGTTTGAGAAGATGATGATGCAACATAAAATTAAATAGATAGTCCCTTCATAGAGGGAAGCAGGGACTTGTAGAGGTGCCAGAGCTCAAAGCTCAAATCATAGATAAATGGAATTTTGGGAAATGCGCCCTTTCTGTTTACGTCACAACCAAGAGTTATCAATATCTTCCATGCTAAACACATTAGTGGCGTTCCCAAGCAAGAAAAGTAAAGCTCTACTCCCCCTCCACCAACAAACGCACTCCATGTCTAGCCGAATCCACGTGTACCGTCCATTCCAACAACAATCATGGGGGAGTTTTGTTTAATTATTTGCAATTTTTGACTTTGGGACTGGTAATCCCTCTTACCGTCCGTCTCGTGCAAGGATGAGTGAATAAACACTCATCATGAGAATAACCCGCTTAGCATGGAAGATACTGACTACCCCCTTTCGTTCTATGAACAATCCAGGCACACAAAAATAGATGTTCATTTGAAATTTTAGAGGTGGCACATGCAAATTTACTTAGAACGGCAGGGTAATACCGCATATAGGTAGATATGGTGGACTCATCTAGAATAACTTTGGATTTTAGGATTTTTGATGCACAAGCAGTATTTCCGCTTAGTACAGGCGAAGGCTAGCAAATAGGTTGAGAAGCGGCTAGCTAGAGAGCGAAAATGGTCATGAACATGCATTATGCATAATAACATTGAATACTAGCATGAGTAGGATATGAACACCATGAATATAAATATCATAGAGGCTATGTTGGTTTTGATTCAACTACATGCATGAACATGTGCCAAGTCAAGTTACTTGAAACATATAGAGGAGGATACCATTTCATCATACTACATCACAACCATTTTAATGCATGTTGACATCCAAGATAAATTAGTATCGACTCCTAGCTACTTAAGCATGGCATGAGAAACTATAATCTCGAATTTTCATTGCAAACATGTTTGATCATAATATGTTGAACCATGGATATTAGGTTGAACATATTTACAAAAACAGAATAAGTTGAGTTCATACATGTTTCTCTCTGCCATGGTCACTTCATCAAATATCGTCATTATTGCCTTTCACTTGCACGAATGAATGGTATGAAAATGATAATAGCGCAAGAGTGCCATGGACTAAGATGGAATCTGCAAACATTTCATTCAAAAGGAGAAGACAAGGTAATTTGGGCCCTTTGTTAGACCAACAATAATACATACAAGAGCCACTCAACATTTTCATCGCGGTCTTCTCCTTGGTAAGACTCAACCAAAAGAAAAGAAATTCAGAGAAAAACACTGAAATATTTTTGGAGTTTTTAGTTTTTCTTGAAGAAAGAAAATTAAAGAAAAGGAAAAACAAAAACGAGAAAAAATATTTACACGGGAAAGCTCCCAACAAATGGAAGAAGAATTGAGAAATCTTTTTGGGTTTTCTTTTAATACTAGTACTAATTAAACTAGAAAGAAAACCCGAAAAGAAACAAGAAACATTTTTTGGAATTTCCCAAAGTTTTTCAAGCACACAAGTAGAAAGCGAGAAAAATACATCTAGCATGGATAATACAATGAAAAAGTGTGAACATTGACAACTGCGATGAAATGTGTGAACATGAATGTAATGTCGGTGGAAATACTACTCCCCCAAACATAGGCTTTTGGCCTAGCTTGGTAATCACCACTCGTAGTAGCCATCTGGTCCCATGTCGAAGTGTTGTGGTGCGGGTACCTGAGTGTCCCACTCCTGAGGTTCCTTTTCAGTAGCTCCCTAGTTGTTCCGGTAAGCAACAACGTCCTCAGGCATGATCATGTATCCATTCCTGGCAATAGAATCAAACAAAGCAGGTGCAGGCAACGAGATAACATCACGGGAATCCACACTGAAAACCAGGTTGTGAAGAATATTATGAAGAGAGTCAGCATTATCAGTAAAATGGTGAGCCACTATCGCCTGGTGATCTAGATAGACTCGGGTCAAAGGATAATCATGTTGGCGTATCTGAATGTTAAAGTGACATAAATACCACCATGGATTTTTCCCTTGTTTCTGTTAAGGTGCAGACGATGTGCAATAATAGTCCCTAAACTATATGCGCGATCATTGTGTAGTGCACGGCATAAAATGGCGAAGTCAGGAGCACTGAGTGCACCGACCTTCTCTATAGCAGATAAACACTTAGCGATGAATAGAGCAAAGTAATGCATAGAAGGAAACCGCGAACTAGTGGCAGTGACACTCGATACGCCTCTCTCATCTCCCAATGATGGAGTATGATAAAAATCCTCAAACTCTGAAGGTCTAGGCTCTCTTATTTCCACGTCAGAAGGGATCAAGCATATATCACCAAAGTCAGCAAGTGGTATTTGACGGGTTTTAGCATATAAATTAAACTGCTCCTTAGGAGGATTATTCCTACTCGGAAAATGGAAATTTTTCACAAACGAATTTGTAAGGAGGTGGTAATGATCACTGCTACCAATTGAGCATGCGTTGGTTTTTCCCTTGAAGAGGAAAGGGTGATGCAGCAAAGTAGCGTAAGTACTTCCCTTGGTATTTGAGAACCAAGGTATCAATCCAGTAGGAGGCTCCTCAAAGTCCCACGCGCCTACACAAACAAACAAGAACCTCACAACCAACACGATAAAGGGGTTGTCAATTGAGGGAGTCCTGGATTAGGGGGTCCTTGGACAGCCGGACTATATGCTTATGCCGGACTATTGGACTATGAAGATACAAGATTGAAGACTTCATCCCGGGTTCGGGTGGGACTCTCCTTTGCGTGGAAGGCAAGATTGGCGATTCGGGTGTATAGATCTCCTTCTCTGTAACCGACTCTATGTAACCCTAGCCCCCTCCGGTGTCTATATAAACCGGAGGGTTTAGTCCGTAGGACAAGAACAATCATAATCATAGGCTAGCTTCTAGGGTTTAGCCTCTACGATCTCGTGGTAGATCAACTCTTGTAATACTCATATCATCAAGATCAATCAAGCAGGAAGTAGGGTATTACCTCCATCGAGAGGGCCCGAACCTGGGTAAACATCGTGTCCCCCGCCTCCTGTTACCATTAGCCTTAGACGCACAGTTCGGGACCCCCTACCAGTGATCCGCCGGTTTTGACACCGACATTGGTGCTTTCATTGAGAGTTCCACTGTGTCGTCACGGTAAGGCTCGATGGCTCCTTCAATCATCAGCAACGATGCGGTCTAGGGTGAGGCTTTCCTCCCCAGACAGATCTTCGTATTCAGCGGCTTCATACTGTGGGTCAACTCGCTTGGCCGTCTGGAGCAGATCGATAGCTATGCCCCTGGCCATCAGGTCAGGTTTAGAAACTTGAACTACACCGCCGACATCCGCGGAGACTTGATCTTCAACGGATTCGAGCCCATGCCAGGAGCGCCGAACAGTCACAACGGGCATAGTCGGGGATATACCCCGCAGTATGAACCGGCCGGAAATATGACCCGGGCGGGCTTGGCGGTTTACTTGAGACCCGGTTGACACTTGGCGATTCACCGACGACCCTCCCTGACCAAATGGTTTACAAGCAACCTGCCTGAACATTATGACGCACTGGTAACCCGGCGGGCGGCGGATGGATGACAAAGCCCAAGGCCCAGAAGGCCGGTTTATGTTAATAGTGGGCCGGTTTATGAGGAAAGCACAAGGAATATTATCCTACAAAGGAAGCAAGACTAGGACTCCACTTGTAATAGAGTAATCCTAATTCTACTAGGACTAGTCATGTAACCAGCCCCTTCAACATATATAAGGAGGGGCCGGGCTCCCCAAAGAGGGACAAGGAGCAAGAAACAATCTCTAGGGCTAGACACAACTAGAGGAGAGCTGGTTTACGGCGACTCCCTCGTGATGATAATGAGATCTAGCCTCAAACAGCATGTAGGGTTGTTACCGGATGATGTTTCCCGGGGCCCGAAGCTGTCTAAACCCTTGTCTTGTGTTGCGCTTCTCATTTTCACTCAACCCCTCTCAAGCTACCACATAGATGTGTTGGCCTCGCGACTAAGTCCTCATACTAGGACATCTGACGTGATAAATCCACGATAGTTGGCGCCCACCATGGGGCACGCGCATGATGGTGTTGAGTTCTTGGAGGGATCTTTTCTCGGGTTCGAGAAGTTCGCAATTTCCGTATAAAGAAGAACCAGATTTGAAGGATCTACGTCGCCTCCGTAACAAGCAGACGAAACGACATATACGAGATGAAGATCAAGAGAAATTAGCATATTTGATCTGTACAGCAGCCAAAAGTCGAGACAAGACCTGCGCGCAAGTTACTGATTCGCGTGTTCATGGTGGCGACTGCTCCTAAAGAAAATTCATAGCAGCCCACGTGTGATTGATCCACCGAGGTCGATTTTTAGCCGGGCCTCACACCGACTCCGAGTTCATCAGATGAGATTGAAAAGAAGGAAAAATCCAGCGACAACAAAAAGTTGTCTTTCCAAATTCTGTGACGAGACAAATCAGATCAGGGAAAAATAATTTCATAGTCATGGTACACACGACCTAGGCGATCCAGGATAGAATCTGTTGTTAGTGCTGCGGCCATGCATCGCTTAGTCCGACAGGAATTCAACTACAGCCAAGGAATGCCACGTATGTCGTACCAATCCGTGTAAACACACGCGTGAGTAGGGCTGGAGTCAAGTCCCAAGTCAAGTCTATAAAACAGACGGCTAGATCTACTGCAACAGTGGATCGGTAGTAGGACTATTTCTAATAAAAGGTGTAATGTTGTCCACATGGAGTGAGGAACAAATCAAGGGTCAACTATATTATTAGTACGTATGCGTTGGCTGTTTTGGATGAAGCAAGCACATGCACGGCCATCACCATGAAGAGTAGCCGTTGGAGATCAACCACTGTCAAAAAGAGAGTTTGTTGCAAACACCGGGACTCGAGCGCGGCCTTCGTGGCTAACTTTGCTTTCACCCTTGAATCTGTTTTTGTGCCGGGAGTCGCCGCATCCACTCTGAGTCGCCCAAGAATTCTGCTTCCGCCACGGACTCTATGTCACTGTTGCTGTCATCTGCCTGGTACCGTTTCGGTTACGCCCGGCGACCACACGAACTACTGCGGATGAGCCATGCCGCGCCTTACCTTCCAGCTGCGGACTCACCTTCATATCGAAGTTAACTCGCTGGCTCACCGAGAGGGCCTCCACAGTTGCGAGCCGGCCTGCCCCGGTCTCAGTTAAGCCCCTCCACTGATCCGCACATGTCGGCCTTAATTTCTCCCATTCATCAGAACCTGAATCCGAGCTGCCCACGTCGGCGTACTTCAAAACTGCAGATGCACCGAGGCACTACCGGGCCGCCTCTGGTTAATCCACCTCTCTGACACACCACAGGGTTGCAGCGCCGTTGAGCCGCCGAGCTCCGCCTCTGCGTGGCTCCCCACATGCGATCTTGCCTCCGCCCGCCGGATGTACACCTGCCGCTTCAAGTTGCCACTGCTAAAATCCTTCAGCGACGAGTCATGTACAACTGTGGCCAATTCGCTGCACCCACTGCCGCCATGGTTGTAATGAGCAGGACCCACTGCCTATTCATAAACCGCCGTGTGGCTCCGCTTTGATGTTGTTGTACTGCTGCTCCGCGTCAAGCCCAGCGAGCAGCGCCACCAATTTGTCGTGGTTTGCTTCAAGCTGGACTCGCCTCACCTTGTGGGGCCTTCTTCCGCGCAGGCCTCGCTGAACCGGCCACGGTTGTGCCTCTCTAACCCGCCGCTATCACGAAACGCGCCTTCATCGGCCCGTCGGAGCGCCCTGGTTGCTTCAAACCGGCCGTAGAAATCCTAGCTCATAAACTGAGAGTGATATTGTTCGCATGAAAAACTAAAGCTATAATCATATACCACAGTCACGGTCAAGTGCTAAGTTGAAAGTACTGCTGCCACCACATGCACGTTTTACAAAGGAGGGAGAAAGACAGAGGAAGTTCAGGGCGACTACTAAAAGAAAAGGGAGTGGTGTTATACCGCGGATGCACGTTAAGCTGTGTCGCATGGCTACATGGGCACGCGTGTTGCGGTCCAGTTTACATCAAACACGCCAGCTGACTCGCCCGACCGCACCTTCCTTACAATGCCACGAATGATTCGCCCGTCCACCCTCGCGGCCGGTTCACGTGTCCGTGCCACCTTACAACATGGAGGACAACTCGGTCATTTGCGACGGTTTACAACACTATGGGCGGCTTACCCGTCCGACCCCATGGCCGACTCTCCCGTCCACGCTGGCTTACAATGCCACGGCCGACTCATCTGTTGTCCGGGCGAATCAGGACAATTGTTCACTACATCAAAACGACGTGGTTGACTCGCCTGTCCGCGCCGGTTTACGGCACCGCGGCCGATTCATCTGTCTGAGCCGCCTCTGAGGCTGCGGTCGTCTTTTCCGCCCATCTCTCGCAGCCTGGTCTACATCAACACACCGGGCGTACATGTTTGCATGAGCTGTTTATTGAGTATGAGCAAGTCACAGCTTGGGTAGCCCGGTTTTCTTTTAACAAAATGGAGGCAAATTACCATATATTATCAACCGCCGTTTGCACTGGGTGGATCAATGGGCATGAGCACAAGTTGCCACCACTACAATTTGGCTAACTTCAAAGATCCAGATGGAAGGAACCATTGGCCGAGTTGCTGACACGGCTCATACGGGATCATTTATAACCCGTCGCAGTCACCTCAAGGGAACATCATGCTATAAACACCAATGATATACAACTTATGCCGATTTATGTCACGGTCAATATGGAGAATCTCAAGCCAACTCCTTGAGTCACCTTTGAGACTCGGAGGCTACGATAACATGACTTAGCAAATCTTGCCAGTTTCAGCAAATTCAAAAACCACAGGATGATGGAGGGAAAGATAACCTGGTCCCGGAGGCTACTGCTATATTGATGAAAATTTAAAGGCCGTCAGAGAATTTCCGGCTCAAAAAGTGTATGACAGAATGCCGGCTCTATGAAGAAGTTCTGGGTCATCAGAAAGGATTCCTGTTCAAAATCCCGGTTCAAGGGAAATTTATCTATCACGAAGCTTTGAAGCTCTCAAATCTGGTTCAAAATCCGGTTCAAGGGGAAATCTATCTCCCACAAATCTCTGAAGCTGTCAAAATCCCGGTTCAAGAAGAATTTATCTCATGCAATAAGTTAAAGGTTGCCGAAGAGGACCAGCTGCCCTGACGCGCGGTTCAAACATGGGTATCCTGCCTCATGGGCTCATCTTTATATGATCACTTGGGGGCTTCCTGTTCAAATATAGGTGTATTCACCAAAGAGAACATGGTGTTACTACCCTCTTGATGCGGTTATCAAGCCAATATTATCATAAGAGCACAGGTCTGGTTACTTCGATAATCCGGCTATCAAGCCAATATTATCATAAGGGGCCAAAGAGAGTTTGTCGCACAGCACAACTCAAACATAGGCACCTGACGAGCACATCTTAGAAGTATATCACATGGGGGCTTCTGCTTATAAAGCGGAGTTCCGATTATCCATTGAACCGGCTTATAAAGCCACAACAAAGCTTGGGGGCTTCACACCCAAGGGGCCAAAGAGAGTCTTGTTGCTACGTACAGCTCAAACATAGGCACCCATAGAGCACAGCTCACAAAGTTACTTGGGGGCTCTTTGTGCAATGCAACAAAGAGTTTGAAAGGACCCTTGTAATATGCTATCAAGCACGGCTTGGAAGCCTGGTGTATTCACCTAAAACCCCGGGCTAACCTGCCTTTATCAAGTAAGACACTCCTTTCCAGGTAATCCTGGCATGACCCGCCGAACGTTTGACAAGTCAATCTTATACAGACCCTGAACTTGTCAAAGTTAAAACGACGATTGGTTAGTTGGAGGCCCATCTTGAAAGGCTTTGCAAAAATGGTTTAACTCAGCGGCCTGGCAGCCCATGAAAAGCCTCGAATTTGGGCCTAACAGCCCTTGAAAAGCCTAGACTACACGGTTTTATTTGCCTTTGTCAAGATTTTTCTCTTTTGATAAATTTTTATGTTGAACCGGTGTCTATTGACCAAGTATGGCTATCAGTCATCAAATTAACCCGGTTTTGTTAACCCAGCTTGGATTTCAGCTACAAGTTGTCAGACCACATTCAATTATAAACCGGTGTTTATTAACCCGGCCTAGCTTTGACTATAAGTTGCCAGGATGATAATCTGGTGTTTATAATAACCCGGCATGGCTTCATTATAAACTAGCAAAGCATGGTGGGAATTACCAGCAAAGCATGGTGGGAGTTATCAGTACTCAAGATTTGGGTTATCACCCTTACTACAAAAAGTTGGTAAACCAACGATGTGATTCAGTGTCACAGGTATGATATATTTCATATTTGATTATTCATAAGTGCAGCCTTGGTTATAAACCCGGGTTATATGTTGGGCATTATGACCCGTCCGGTGGTATACCACCAGGACACTTTAAACTTGTTGTATGCAGAAACAGGTTGAATAAAGCATAATTATAAATCACCGGCGTTTATTAACCCAGCCTGGCTTTGGACTATAAGTCGTCATCATATATTTGGATTGCGCCATTGGAATCATGCGCTCATAAATCATTGGATTATATTATTCATATCTTCAAACGGCCAACATGGCTATATTTTATTATGGTTATCAATAACCAGTATTATGATTAAGGTTTTCAAAGTCGCTTTAGCGCAATGGCTATCATATTATCAATGTATATGATTTATTCTATAATTGAAGGAATAGCCCCGAGTTGCTGCAGGCTTACGACCCGGCACTTAGGGGCTATATTATTCAAGTTAAGATTACATCAAATATGCAAGTCTCATGTCGCTGCAAGCATGCACCATGACACTTGGGGTCTAATGCAAAGTCATTTTTTGCTCATATTATAATGAGCCGGCCCTTGGGGGCTACCAATTGCTCCTGTCAACAATTCAAGGTACACAAGTCAAATCCATTATATTGAAGGGTCCATTGCTCAGTTGGTAGAGCACAAGGCTCTTAACCTTGTGGACATGGATTCAAGCCCCATGTTGGGGGTTACATCATATGATGTTATTTTCCGTTGAAGTATATATCAAGTCCCAGCTCAATATTATCTTACTGAGCCGGCCCTTGGGGGATACACGTTGCTATTCAAAATCTACATGATTATATTTACAAAGTCCATGCTCATCATTGCATAATGACTCGGCCCTTGGGTGCTACACTAGTTGAAGTTTTTATGAGCATAAGGAAATTTCAAGTCCCAGGTTGCTGCAAGCATGACAACCCGGCACTTGGGGGCTACATATATGAAGTATTCAGTTTTTTGCTAGTGACTGAGATGAACAACATGGATTTCTTCAAAGTGGCAGTAATTATATGGAAACAAGTCTCAAATCATCACTTTGTTCTATTCAAGACTTGGGGGCTATAGGTAATATGGATATAAGGGAGAAATATCTTCCGATTTTCAGTTTTGAGCAAACCTGATTGACCGACATCACCAATCATTATGACCCGATGTCTACAACAATCATAACCGGGCGTCGTCAGTAATCACGAACCGGCGTTGGCAACAATAATGAACCGGTGTTGGAAACAATCATGGCCTGGAATTATCAGTTTTTTATAACCCGGTGATTTTGGAAATGATAAACCGGCAAGTTCGACAAACCGGCTGAAAATCAGTTGAATATTTGAAGACCAATATTTTTGTCAAATCAGAGCATTGAAGGCCGATTCAAATGGATTCTTTATTTATAATACTTTTTCTACAAGCAAATTGATTATGAACCTGGTCTACTGACCCGGATTTTCTAGAAGGAGGAGATGACAAAGATTTAAGGCTCATCAGGTGCCGGTTTACAAGAATTTTTAACCTGGAGTACAACTTGTCAAAGTAGTTTCTTGTGTTTGTTTATAGGATCAGTTTACCATGGATAAATCCAAGCTAAACTGGGGGCTAATGTCGGGGATATACCCCGCGGTACGAACCGGCCGGAAATATGACCCGGCCGGGCTTGGCGGTTTACTTGAGGGCTGGTTGACACTTGGCAATTCACTTACGACCCGCCATGACCAGACGGTTTACAAGCAACTTGCCTGAACATTATGACGCACTGGTAACCCAGCGGGCGGCGGACGGATGACAAAGCCCAAGGCCCAGAAGGCCGGTTTATGTTAATAGTGGGCCGGTTTATGAGGAAAGCACAAGGAATATTCTCCTACAAGGAAGCAAGACTAGGACTCCACTTATAATAGAGTAATCCTAATCCTACTAGGACTAGTCATGTAACCCGCCCCTTCAACATATATAAGGAGGGGCAGGGCTCCCCAAAGAGGTACAAGGAGCAAGAAACAATCTCTAGGGCTAGACACAACTAGAGGAGAGCCCGTTTATGGCGACTCCCTCGTGATGATAATGAGATCTAGCCTCAAACAGCATGTAGGGTTGTTACCGGATGATGTTTCCCGGGTCCCAAAGCTGTCTAAACCCTTGTCTTGTGTTGCGCTTCTCGATTCCGCTCAACCCCTCTCAAGCTACCACATAGATGCATTGGCCTCGCGACTAAGTCCTCACACTAGGACATCTGACGTGCTAAATCCACGACAGGCCTGACTTAGATCTTCCATCGGACGGTGTTTGGGATATCGCACCTGCGGCTGCTCCGGCCCTTAATCTGGAGAAAATCACGCCATCCGAGGACGGGTGGATGGACCCTACCACGGAGGCGGCACATTCATTGGTGCTGGAGCCGAACACAGACTTCACCTCCAAAGAGATCTGTGTCATCGGACCCTCGGACTCGTCTCCGGTCATAGGTTCCGAACCGCGCGCGCCCGTGCCTATTGAATCTTATTGGGCACTGATCATGGAGTTCACCTCTGTGGATATCTTTCAACACTCACCCCTGGGCGACGTGCTAAATTCATTGAGGTATGTCTCTCTATCAGGAGACTCTTGGCCGAACTATGTCCGGCTTGAGTGGGAAGCGGACGACGAAGAGATTCGTTCCCCACCCACCACCCACTTAATAGCCACTGTCGATGACTTAACTGACACGCTTGACTTCGACTCCGAAGACATCGATGGTATGGACGATGCTGCTGGAGATGAATGGGAACCACCACCCACGGGGCGCTGGACAGCCACCTCATCATATGATATATACATGGTGGATACACCCAAGGAAAACAACGGCGACGAAAGGAATGCAAGCGAGGATAATCCCCTCGCGCAGAAACCAATGCGACGGTGCAGGCACCGCTCTAAATCCCGCCATAGTAAAAACAGCAATAACAGCACAAGAAAAAATAACACCCCGGTCGACTCCAAAGGAACCGAAGACCCCATGGACCCAGCGATGGAGCAGGATGAGCCAGGGGACGCTAAACATAGCCCGAAGCCGATGTGCGATGACGGCGATCCTGAGGATAAAACTCATCAACCTGCCTCCGGAGAGGAGGATAGTCCGGACAACGATGCATTCATCATCCCAGAAAAACACTTGGAACAAGAGAACCTCCATAGAAGGCTTATTGCCACCGCGAGGAGCTTGAAGAAGCAGAAGCAAAGGCTTAAGGCCGTGCAGGATACGCTCAACCGCAGATGGAACAAAGTGCTAGACACTGAAGAAAAATATGGCGACGATCGCCACACAAAGAGCTACCCAAAGCGCAAGCTACTGCCCGAATTCGACGATGAGGCCATAGAGCCCATTCCGCAGAAAAATAATACGACCGATCAGCCAGACCGACCACCCCGTGGCCGCGACAGGGCGGCTAATGATGTCGCACACAAGTCAGCACACGATTTACGTGAGCTCCTAGACAAAAAATCCGGTGTGAACAGGTCCATCTATGGATCTAGAAAGTGTGCCCCGGCGCAGGATCACAACCACCAAAATGATCATATTGATCGAATACCATCTCGGAATCAACACCAAACACAATAGCCGTCAACAGGATGCCACGACACATCCAAATACAGGGGTGTCGTGCACCACCTGTGCTTCACCAATGAAGTGCTGGATCATGAATTTCCAGAGGGATTTAAACCCATGAATATAGAGGCATACTGCGGAATGACAGACCCTGGGGTCTGGATTGAGGACTTTATCCTTCATATCCACGTGGCTCACGGAGATGATCTCCACGCCATTAAATACCTGCCTCTCAAGTTGAAAGGACCAGCTTAACATTGGTTGAAAAGCCTCCCCGAAAACTCAATTGGAAGTTGGGAGGAACTTGAGGATGCTTTCAGGGCCAATTTCCAAGGGACCTATGCCCGTCCTCCGGATGCAGACGACATAATCCAACAACCCGGAGAGTCAGCCCGTAAGCTTTGGAATAGATTTCTCACTAAGAAGAATCAAATCGTCGATTGCCCGGATGCCGAAGCCTTAGCGGCTTTTAAGCACAGTATCCGAAACGAATGGCTCGCCAGACACCTTGGCCAAGAAAAGCCGAGGACAATGGCAGCACTAACAAGCCTTATGACCCGCTTCAGCACAGGAGAGGACAGCTGGTTGGCCCGCAACGGCACCAGCGACCCAGGCACATCTGAAATCAGGGATGGCAATGGGAAGCCGCAACGCAATAAAAACAAGCATCAAAACAATGAAGACATTCCAGATAACACGACGGTCAACGCCGGATTCAGGGGCTCGTGACCCGGTCAATGGAAAAAGCCAAAGGCAGCAGAGATGGACCATCCAGCCTAAATAAGATTCTAGGCAGATTATGTCAGATTCATGGCACCCTCGAAAAACCTGCACATCACACCCACAAAGAATGATGGGTTTCAAGCAGGCCGGCAAGCTAAACAGCGAACACAAAGGAAGGAAGACGCCAAGTGAATACGAAGATGAGCCTCGCCAGTCGAACACTGGGGGACAGAAAAATTCCCACCAGAAGTCAAAACAATGAATATGATTTACGCAACTCACATACCGAAGAGAAGGCGCAAACGCACACTCCGAGACGTATACGCTGTAGAGCACGTCGCCCCCAAATTCAATCCGTGGTCGGTCTGCCCAATCACTTTTGATCGTAGGGATCATCCGACTAGTATCCGGCACAGAGGATCGGCTGCCTTGGTGCTCGACCCAATAATTGACGGATACCATCTCACCCGAGTCCTTATGGATGACGGCAGCTGTCTTATTCTAATATATCAGGACACTATCCACAAAATGGGGATAGACCCGTCAAGAATCAGCCAATGTAATACTACCTTTAAAGGAGTAATACCAGGCGTCGAGGCCCACTGCACGGGCTCTCTAGTACTAGAGGTTATATTTAGTTCTCCTGACAACTTCAGAAGCGAAGAATTAATCTTCGACATCGCTCCATTCCAAAGCGGCTATCACGCACTACTCGGAAGAGCGGCCTTTGCTCGTTTCAATGCAATACCGCACTACACCTACCTTAAACTCAAGATGCCGGTCCACGTGGTGTCATCACAGTTAGCGGAAACACAGAGTGTTCCTTACGTGCGGAAGAATATGTGGCGGCTCTAGCAGCCGAACACTAAGAGGCCTCTCCAACCAGAATAAATGATCGGTCGTCAAGGCCACGGACACGGTTAGACGAGTCCGGCGCACCGCCGGTTGTAACAGCCCAGTAAACCTGAGCTTGGGTCTATGGATATACCCCCATAGGTGGTGCTAGGGGCTGCCCGCATGTAAAAAGCCCACAGTTTGGCTTGGCCCTATTGATACAATAACAGATTGCATTTTCACGGTTCGTTCAAAATAACCAACATTTCGCACGAAGCCTTTCACCTGGATTTTTCCTTTTTTCTAGATGATCATCATGCTACACCCTTCCAGGATATGGCGCAACGGAGATAAAGGCGCAGACGTGCAGCAGGGCCCCGCTCAAAGGTTTCTTTTTAGATTAAGACCCTGCATAAACCTTTTTAATGTATCTTGTTGCTTCACACCCTCCGAGCCCTCAATGCAACCGAGAGGGATGCTGGCGTTATTGGCACGCCAGACCTATGCATGTATCTGGAAATTGAGGGCTCATTATCGAGGGCGTTACTCAGCCCAGTATATGTTGTAAAGTCCGAATACCTTAGGGAGTGTTCGGCGTCGTGAGTTTGGCCTTATATGCATCAGCTCCGAATCATGTCTTGGGTCAATAGTTGGGTTTTCCCGGCTCCCATGTTTTGCTACCTTATGTTCCTCTCTATCGGCTAAGGTGGCACCGGGAGAACTACTGCGATTGTGCCCTGGTTCATCCGGGTGAGCACCTCAGTAGAGAAAGCCAAAAAACTGACTGTCATGATATACCGCGAGACTAGTCAACCACTCGATGACTCAGCGGAATCTTCGTGATTCCTCCGCATAAACAAAGGCTTGGTTTCCCGGTCATGTACGTACGTGCATCGTATTCGGATGAACGCGGAAGTACCAGGGGCTATATAGTAGCCCCACCGTCAAACTCCTAAGGCTAAGTGAAAGTGTTAAAGCTATATAGTCTGATTACCTTGTTCGCCGCACTATCACCTCCTTAATGGACCAAGACGTTGGATCAAGTGTGATTACTTGCCTTTTTCGAACACCCCCGCATTATATGCGCGGTGGCTGAAGCCGACGACTGCAAACTTTCAGGTTATAGACATACATAAACGGCCGCATGGGAGGCATTATAATACTTTCGAGCAAAAGTATAAACACAGCCTTTATAATCAAAATAGCATTGTTTTTACAATTGAGATACATGTCACTCGAACATGGTACTCTTCGAGCACTGAGGCTCTATTAAACGGGCGCCTTCTAGGACTTTTTCAAAATAGTGCTCGGCCGGGTCCTGGCCTCCAGCCGGACCCCGGGTTGCAATACCGGTGGCCTCCATCCCTGCCCAATATGTTTTAACATGGTCAAGAGCCATCCGTGCACCCTCTATGCACGCCGACTGTCGGTGTCAAAACCGGCAGATCTCGGGTAGGGGGTCCCGATCTGTGCATCTTAGGCTGATGGTAACAGGAAGCAAGGGATACAATGTTTACCCAGGTTCGGGCCCTCTCGATGGAGGTAAAACCCTACTTCCTGCTTGATTAATATTGAAGATATGAGTAGTACAAGAGTAGATCTACCACGAAATCATAGAGGCTAAACCCTAAGAGCTAGCCTATGATGGTATGATTGTAATTGTGATCGGCCTTCTAAGAACCAACCTCTCCGGTTTATATAGACACCGGAGAGCTAGGGTTTACATGGAGTCGGTTGCAAGGAAGGAAACATAATATCCGGATAGCCAAGCTTGTCTTTCACGCAAAGGAGAGTCCCATCCGGACACGAGCCGAAGTCTTGAATCTTGTATCTTGACGCTTCTATAGTCCGGACGATGTGTACAGTCCGGCTGTCCGGATACCCCCTTATCCAGGACTCCCTCACCGACCTCTTCGCAGCGTCGATATACGACACAGCACCAAGGAATTGTTGCACTAAACCAAAATAGTTGTCCGGCCTTGGTCCCTTCGGCCAAAGATGATCCACGATAAACCTCATAGCAAGCCCGGACAACCTATGGAGCTCGGTCCATGCGGCCATATTTCCATTCAACGGCAGCGGACGCGTTGGGGAATTGAACTGCGACCAGAACAACCTTTCCACCTCATGATCTTTCTGATCTTTGAAAAACTCAGTCGCATCAGCAGTACTCTTTGTCAGGTCCGCATACGCGTCTGCAGCACTCCATAACTGATCAAGAGGAGCATACTTCGGATCTCCAAACTTCATCTGCAACAAAAAGGGCCTCCCAGCAGTGATATCTCCGGCTTCACGAAGGTCCTCCCTTATCCCTCTAATTTCAGAGCTGGTTTACTTGGCTACTTCCAAGGCCTTCTTCAGGTCAGCCACTTTTGCTTGGCTTGCATTTTCAAGGAGCTCATATCGGCTGACAGCATCTTTCAGCTCAATAGCCATCTTGTCTATTCTATCTTCGCTCTGGCGATGAGCAGCCCTCTCGGCTCTTAACTCTTTGGCCGCCTTTAGGGCGGCCGCATCACTTATCCTGGCTTGTTACTTGGCTAGGGCAAGTTTCGCCCGAAGGGTCTCCACGGCAACAGCTCCATCTGCAGCCACAACATATTATAGATACTAGCATCATGTTGCTCTTAATATTTGTTGACAATCCAAAAAACATACCCTGTGCCTCATCAAGACGCTTGTTCACAAGCGTGATATCGGCATCCACCACGTCAAGCTGCCGCCTCAGTTTGGCAAAATCAGCAGCCCGGTCAGCCGCATGCACATAACGCAGCGCGATCATTACCTGGGAGTATGATCCTCCATTCGCCACCTCAGGACGGCAATCAGGGTGTCAAGGGCTACTATCTATACGGAGCACACCTAGCGTGTGTGGTACAGCGCAAAATATAAAAATTACTTTGCGTACCTCAAAGCCTTTGAGCAGGCTCGTAAAAGCTTCATTCAACCCGCTTTTGGTGGATGAAATCCTCTCAAACACCGTACCCATTAAAGTACGATGCGCCTCTGAGATAGTTGCTCGCTCCAGAAAGCCCGTCAGTGTGTCCGGCTGTGCGCCGGACAATCCTGAACTCTTCCTGTTGCTCTCCTTGGGAGCCGAATACTCCGGGCTTCGGGCGGCCGAAGCGTTAACTTCTGGCCTTGACGGTTCAGGAGAAATCCTCTATGATGACACCTCGGGGTCGTCCGCCCCATGGGGCGGGGAGGCAGGAGGAAAAGTTTTGCTCTCTATCATCTCTGGAAAAAGATCCCCTGAAGACGAACTCTATTGAGAAGGGCTACGAGCCGGACTACAAGAGATAGGTCTTAGTTATTATTCTTAGAGGTAAAGCAGGATATATTTACCAAAGTACTTTTGATTCACTTACAGCTCAGTGGAGGGCTGGCCCGCTTACGGGCGCTGTGCTGCAAGGATGCCCTCTGGGACAGGGCCCCCTGGCGAGGGTTTCTTCCCTCGTTTGGAAACGTCCGCTTACAAGTCTTCGGAGGCGGCCCTTTTCTTCCTGTGGGGGGAGGGGATTTTAGATTCACCTTCCCAACTATCCTCCTTCATGGAGACATTAACTCCCCCAGTTTGGATGTGTAATGTATGAAGCCCACCCTCGGCTTCTCTATTCCTGCCTTCCTCTTCTCCAGATGGCACTTCATAGGGTGCGCGCTCAAGCATCCTGGTTAGTACAGGATCCGGCGAGCCTTCGGGAAGAGGGGCAGAACACCTGATCCTCTCTGCCTTCCGTATCCAGTCCTGGCCGAGAGCAATTTTTCAGATTGATGTTGTGTCAAATATAAAGACAGCGTGTTCGGTCGCGAAATTACTTACTTGGGTATCTGGACGGTTGCAGTTGAGACCCGCATCCTCGGTGGTGTCTGGACACTTTATTCGTGATCTGAAGAACAATCTGTACATCCCTTCGAGCGTCATGCCGAAGAATTGTAGAATAGTTCACGGTCCTTCCGGGTTGAACTCCCACATATGGAGACATCGATGTTGGCATGGCAGGACCCGACGAACTAGCATTACTTGCATAGCATTACTTGCATTACCTTGACAAGACTGACATCCCTCTTGAGAAGATCCCGAATGCGGCTTTGCAATGTCGGTACGTCATTAGCCGGCCCCCAGTCCAGTCCCTTGTTGACCCATGATTCTAGTACAGGCGGAGGGCCCGAGCAGAAGGCGGGGGCGGCCGCCCGCTTTGTGCCTCGGGGAGCTGTGATATAGAACCACTTCCGTTGCCATAAGTCGGACACCTCTGGGAAGGAACCCTTTGGCCATAGGGCATCAGCGCCTTTGCTTATTATAGCACCTCCGCACTCCTCCTATCGCCCATCGATCGTCTTTGGATTTGTATTGAAGGTCTTGAGCCATAGGCCGAAGTGTGGGGTGATGTGGAGGAAGGCTTCACACACGACGATAAACGACGAGATGTGAAGAATGGAATCTAGAGCTATATCGTGAAAATCTAGCCCGTAATAGAACATGAGCCCTCTAACAAAGGGATCAAGACTAAAGCCTAGCCCTCAGAGGAAGTGGGAAACAAGTACGACGCTCTCGTTGGGTTCGGGAGTGCGGATAACCTGCCCTTGAGCCGGCAGCCTGTGCGGGATTTCGGTGGTCAGATACCTGGCCTCTCTAAGCTTCTTGATGTCCTCCTCTGTGATAGAGGAGGCCATCCATCGGCCTTGAAGGTTGGATCCGGACATGATTGAAGGTCCGAAGCGTTTAAGCTTGAACTTTGGGTGTTGGAACTCGAGGCGAGGGGAGGATCGAGCGTGGGAAGAAAGGGACAGGACTTGATCCCTCTATAAGGGGGTGAATATCAAGCGTCCTCCGCGTGACCGTTTGGAACTTGCCTAAAATCGAGGAGTCATACTAACAGGCGCGGTTGGGTTACCCACACCCGTATTGATGAGAATCCCGTGATAAGGGGAACACGATCTCTGCTTCGGCAAGACATGCCAATAAAACCGCCTCACAATATGTGTAGTGGCAGGCTGGGAAAAACGGTTCGTAATAACTGGGCCGCGGCGTGATGTCACGCTATGAAAAGTTGTCAGAAGATTAGATTTGTGGAATATTGTGCTCTCTACGGTGGTAAGTGGAAATTATTTTGCAGAGCCAGACATGATCCTCATATTCAAGATCTTCTATGGAGTATTCGGAGAAGGAACCCACCTTGCAATGTCGAAGACAATCTGCATGCCAGACTCATCGTCATTGAAGCCTGGTTCAGGGGCTACTGAGGGAGTCCTGGATTAGGGGGTCCTCGGACAGCCGGACTATATGCTTATGCCGGACTGCTGGACTATGAAGATACAAGATTGAAGACTTCGTCCCGTGTCTGGGTGGGACTCTCCTTTGCGTGGAAGGCAAGCTTGGCTATTCGGATGTGTAGATCTCCTTCTCTGTAACCGACTCTGTGTAACCCTAGCCCCCTCCACTGTCTATATAAACCGGAGGTTTAGTCCGTAGGACAAGAACAATCATAATCATAGGCTAGCTTCTAGGATTTAGCCTCTACGATCTCGTGGTAGATCAAATCTTGTAATACTCATATCATCAAGATCAGTCAAGCAGGAAGTTGGGTATTACCTCCATCGAGAGGGCCCAAACCTGGGTAAACATCATGTCCCCCGCCTCCTGTTACCATTAGCCTTAGACGCACAGTTCGGGACCCCCTACCCGAGATCCGCCGGTTTTGACACTGACATCAATCCCTTCAAGAAACTTGCGAAAGTGAGATTTGATAGAGATAATATGATAAGATAAATATTTTTGGTATTTTTATGATATAGATTGGAAAGTAGAAGATGCAGATAAAAGTAGATGGAAAACTTATATGATAAAAGATAGACCCGGGGGCCATAGGTTTCACTAGTGGCTTCTCTCAAGATAGCATAAGTATTACGGTGGGTGAACAAATTACTGTCGAGCAATTGATAGAAAAGTGCATAGTTATGAGAATATCTAGGCAAGAACATGTATATAGCCGTCACATCCGCAACAAGTAGACCGACTCCTGCCTGCATCTACTACTATTACTCCACACATCGACCGACTCCTGCCTGCATCTAGAGTATTAAGTTCATGAAGAACAGAGTAACGCATTAAGCAAGATGACATGATGTAGAGGGATAAACTCGTGCAATATGATATAAACCCGATCCTTTTATCCTCGATGGCAATAATACAATACGTGCCTTGCTGCCCCTGCTGTCACTGGGAAAGGACACCGCAAGATTGAACCCAAAGCTAAGCACTTCTCCCATGGCAAGAAAGATCAATCTAGTAGGCCAAACCAAACTGATGATTCAAAGAGACTTGCAAAGATAACCAATCATACATAAATGAATTCAGAGGAGATTCAAATATTTCTCATAGATAAACTTGATCATAAACCCACAATTCATCGGATCTCGACAAACACACCGCAAAAAGAGTTACATCGAATAGATCTCCAAGAAGAGGAAGTAGAACTTTGTATTGAGAATCAAAGAGAGAGAAGAAGCCATCTAGCTAATAACTATGGACCTGAAGGTCTGTGGTAAACTACTCACAACTCATAGAGAGGCCTTGGTGGTGATGGAGAGGCCCTCCATGGTCGATTCCCCATCTCGTGGAGCACCGGCGAAGGCTCCAAGAAGGGATCTCGCGGATACAAAAGGTTGCGGCGGTGGAATTAGGTTTTCGTGGTGCTCCTGGATGGTTTTGGGGTACGTAGATATATATAGGAGGAAGAAGTAGGTCGGTGGACGCTCGAGGGGCCCACGAGGGTGGGGGGCACGCCCACCCTTACAGGGCACGCCGGGCACCCTCGTGACCGCCTTGCTCGTTGCTTGACGTCCACTCCAAGTCCCCTGGTTTGCATATGTTCCAAAAAGATCGCTCCTGAAGGTATCATCCCGTTTGGACTCCTTTTATATTCCTTTTCTTCGAAACACTGAAATAGGCAAAAAACAGCAATTCGGGCTGGGCCTCCGGTTAGTAGGTTAGTCCCAAAAATGATATAAAAGTGTAAAGTAAAGCCCATAAACATCCAAAACAGGTAATATAATAGCATGGAACATTCAAAAATTATAGATACGTTGGAGACATATCAAGCATCCCCAAGCTTAATTCTTGCTCGTCCTCAAGTAGGTAAATGATAAAAACAGAATTTTTGATGTGGAATGCTACCTAGCATAATTCTCAATGTAATTTTCTTTATTGTGGCATGAATGTTCACATCCAAATGATTCAAAATAAAAGTTCATATTGACATGACAAACAATAATACTTCAAGCATACTAACAAAGTAATCATGTCTTCTCAAAATATCATGGTTAAAGAAAGCTATCCCTACAATATCATATAGGTTGGCTATGCTCTATCTTCATCACACAAAGTATTTAATCATGCACAACCCCGATGACAAGCCAAGCAATTGTTTCATACTTTAGTATTCTCAAATTTTTCAACTTTCACGCAATACATGAGCGTGAGCCATGGACATAGCACTATATGTGGAATAGAATGGTGGTTGTGGAGAAGACAAAAAAATAGGAAGATAGTCTCACATCAACTAGGCGTATCAACGGGCTATGGAGATGCGCATTAATAGATATCAATGTGAATGAGTAGGGATTGCCATGCAATGGATGCACTAGAGCTATAAATGTATGAAAGCTCAACAAAAGAAACTAAGTGGGTGTGCATCCAACTTGCTTGCTCACGAAGACCAAGGGTGTTTTGAGGAAGCCCATCATTGGAATTAAGCCAAATTCTATAATAAAAAATTCCCACTAGTATATGAAAGTGACAAAAATATCGCTCCCAAAGGTTTCATCCCGTTTGGACTCCGTTTGATATTCCTTTTCTTCGAAACACTGAAATAGGCAAAAAAACAGCAATTCGAGCTAGGCCTCCAGTTAGTATGTTAGTCCCAAAAATGATATAAAAGTGTAAAGTAAAGCCCATAAACATCCAAAACAGGTAATATAATAGCATGGAACAATCAAAAAGTATAGATACGTTGGAGACATATCAATCACACTCATCTGCGATGAAGTCAGCAACCCAGCATTAGCAGTGAAGTGGGAGAACTCTTGACGGATCTCGGCCCCATCCACGAAGGGAGTATGTGGCCATTCGCACGGCCGCACCTCCGCTCTTCTCCGAGTGTTAAAGTTAGTGTACGAGGATTCCCCAATGACTCTTTTAGCATTTTTCTTGGAGGCAAATGATACGTCTCCACATATCTATAATTTTTTATTGTTCCATCCTATTATATTATCTGTTTTGGATGTTTAATATGCATTTATATGCTATTTTATATTTTTTGGGACTAACCTATTAACCAAGGGCCCAGTGCCAGTTTCTGTTTTTTGCCTGTTTTAGAGTTTCACAAAAAATGAATAGCAAATGGAGTCCAAACAGAATGAAACTTTTGCGATGATCTTTCTTGGACCAGAAGCAAACCAGGATACTTGGAGATGAAGTCGGAGACTCAACGAGGTGGCCACGAGGGTGGAGGCTGCGCCCAGGGGGGTAGGGCACGCCCCTACCTCGTGGGACCCTTGGGGCTCTCCTGACCTAGTTCCTTCGCCTATATATTCTCTTGTACCCCAAAAACATCAGGGGGAGCCACGAAAAAACTTTTCCACCGCCGCAACCTTCTGTACCCGTGAGATCCCATCTTGGGGCCTTTTTCGGCGTCCTACCAGAGGGGGATTCGATCATGGAGGGCTTCTACATCAACACCATTACCCTTACGATGAAGCGTGAGTAGTTTACCACAAACCTACAGGTCCATAGCTAGTAGCTAGATGGCTTCTTCTCTCTCCTTGATTCTCAATACCATGTTCTACTCAATGTTCTTGGAGATCTATTTGATGTAATATTATTTTGAGGTGTGTTTACCGAGATCCGATGAATTGTATATTTATGATCAGATTATCTATGAATATTATTCGAGTCTTCTCTGAATTCTTATATGCCTGATTTGATATCTTTGCAAGTCTCTTTGAAATATCGGTTTGGTTTGGCCTACTAGATTGGTTTTTCTTGCAATGAGAGAAGTGCTTAGTTTTGGGTTCAATCTTGTGGTGTCCTTTCCCAGTGATAGTAGGGGTAGCAAGGCACGTATTGTATTGTTTTTTTTTGACTATTTACTGCAAGGCAACAGCCTCACAGTCCTTTATTAATAACTAAAAGGAAGAACAGTTACAAGTTTACAAATTTACAGGAAAGAGAAATATACTTACAAGAAAAGTGGCTAAGTAAGGTTAGCTATCCAAGACAGTAAACTATCTTTATACTTACATCTAATCCTATGAGACAGAAGAGAAATGTCATGGATAAAGTTCCTTCTCCAAGCTCTAAATGAGGGTTGCTCATTTCTGAAGATCTTCCCATTCCTTTGTGTCCAAATATTGCAAGTAGCAGTGAAGACAACCTTAGAGAAGAAAGCATGACCGAAATCCCTCCTAACTGATTGAGCCATATCATATGTGGATTGGTTCGGTTGAACGAACCAAGAAATCCCAAGATAGTTCCAAACGCTTTGGCTAAAATTGCAAGCAAAGAAAAGATGAGCCCGATCCTCATGTTGTGCAAGGTTGCATAGCACACATGTGTCATCCTGGATAATCCACAGACGACGTTGCATCATATCCCTAGTGTTCAAACGATCCATTAAGAGCAGCCAACCAAAAACTTTAAACTTGAGCGTGCATGCACACTTCCAAATCCATTTGAATATGGGATCAACCACTGGGTGTGAGAAGCAAGAGTCATAGTATATCTTTGACATAAAAACACCAGACTTCGAAGGCCACTTCCGAATGTCTTTGCTCTCACCATCCAGATTGATCAAAGGCAGCAGGGGATAAATAGATGGGGTTTTCATCATATTGCTTGAGTTAATTCCTTTACATCATGTTAACTTAATGCGTTATTGTTGGAAATATGCCCTATAGGCAATAATAAAATGATTATTATCGTATTTCCTTGTTCATGATAATTGTCTATTGTTCATGCTATAATTGTATTAACCGGAAACCGTGATACATCTGTGAATACATAGACCACAACATGTCCCTAGTGAGCCTCTAGTTGACTAGCTCGTTGATCAACGGATGGTCATGGTTTCCTGACTATGGACATTGGATGTCATTGATAAAGAGATCACATCATTGGGAGAATGATGTGATGGACAAGACCCAATACTAAGCATAGCACAAGATCGTGTAGTTCGTCTGCTAAAGCTTTTCTAATGTCAAGTATCATTTCCTTAGAGCATGAGATTGTGTAACTCCCGGATACTGTAAGAGTGCTTTAGGTGTACCAAACGTCACAACGTAACTGGGTGACTATAAAGGTGCACTACAGGTATCTCCTAAAGTGTCTGTTGGGTTGGTACGAATCGAGACTGGAATTTGTCACTCCATATGACGGAGAGGTATCTCTGGGCCCACTCGGTAATGCATCATCATAATGAGCTCAATGTGATTAAGTGGTTAGTCACGGGATAATGCATTATGGAACGAATAAGTGACTTGTCGGTAATGAGATTGAACGAGGTATTGGGATACTGACGATCGAATCTTGGGCAAGTAACGTACCAATTGACAAAGGGAATTGTATACGGGATTACTTGAATCCTCGACATCGTGGTTCATCCGATGAGATCATCGTGGAACATGTGGGAGCCAACATGGATATCCAGATCCTGCTGTTGGTTATAGGCCAGAGAGTTGTCTCGGTCATGTCTGCGTGATTCCCGGACCCGTAGGGTCTACACACTTAAGGTTCGATGACGCTAGGGTTATAAGGAAGAATTGTGTGTGATTACTGAATGTTGTTTGGTGTCCCGGATGAGATCCCGGACGTCACGAGGAGTTCTGGAATGGTCCGGAGGTGAAGATTTATATATGGGAAGTCATCATACAGTCACCGGAAGTTTTCGGGGGTATGTCGGTATTGTACCGGGACCACCGGAGGGGTTCCGAGGGTCCACCGGGAAGGTCCACCTGCCCCGGAGGGCCTTATGGGATGTAGGTGGAAGGGAACCAGCCCCAAGTGGGCTGGGCGCCAACCCCCCTAGGGCCCATGCACCTAGGGTTTGGTGGGAACCCTAAGGGGGGGCTCCTCCCCTTGCTTGGGGGGTAAGCCCCCTTCCCCGTTGGCCGCCGCCCTCCCTCTAGATCCCATCTAGAGGGGCCAGCGCCCCTTCGCCCTTCTCCTATAAATAGAGTGGTGAGGGGAGGGCTGCAGCACCACATCCAAGGCGCAGCCCCTCCCCTCCCCATCACCTCTCCTCCTCTGCGCGAGCTTGGCGAAGCCCTGCCGGAGACCTGCCACTCCATCACCACCACGCCGTCATGCTGCTGTTGGAGCCTTCTTCCTCAAACTCTCCCTCCTCCTTGCTGGATCAAGGCGCGGGACACGTCACTGGGCTGCACGTGTGTTGAACGCGGAGGTGCCATTGTTCGGCGCTAAGATCGGAATCCACCGCGATCTGAATCGCTTCGAGTACGACTCCTTCATCTGCGTTCTTGCAACGCTTCCGTCTCGCGATCTTCAAGGGTATGAAGATGCACTCCCCTCTCTCTCATTGCTAGTTACTCCATAGATTGATCTTGGTGATGCGTAGAAAAATTTTAATTTCTGCAATGATCCCCAAGCAGTGGTATCGGAGCCAGGTTTATGCGTAGTTTCTATGCACGAGTAGAACACAAGTTTGTTGTGGGCGTCGATTTTGTCAATTTACTTGCCACTACTAGTCTTATCTTGTTTCGGCAGCATCGTGGGATGAAGCGACCCGGACTGACCTTACACGTACGCTTACGTGAGACAGGTTCTATCGACTGACATGCACTAGTTGCATAAGGTGGCTAGAGGGTGTGTGTCGCTCCCACTTTAGTCGGATCGGATTTGATGAAAAGGGTCCTTATGAAGGGTAAATAGCAATTGGCATATCACGTTGTGGTTTTGGCGTAGGTAAGAAACGTTCTTGCTAGAAACCTATAGCAGCCACGTAAAAACCTGCAACAACAATTAGAGGACGTCTAACTTGTTTTTGGAGCATATGCCGTGTGATGTGATATGGCCAAAAAGGATGTGATGAATGAAATATATGTGATGTATGAGATTGATCATGTTCTTGTAATAGGAATCACGACTTGCATGTCGATGAGTATGACAACCGGCAGGAGCCATAGGAGTTGTCTTTATTTATTGTATGACCTGCGTGTCACTGAATAACGCCATGTAATTACTTTACTTCATTGCTAAACCGTTAGCCATAACAGTAGAAGTAATAGTTGGCAAGACAACTTCATGGAGACACGATGATGGAGATCATGGTGTCATGCCGGTGACGATGATGATCACGGCGCCTTGAAGATGGAGATCAAAAGGAGAAAAATGATATTGGCCATATCATGTCACTATTTGATTGCATGTGATGTTTATCATGTTTTTGCATCTTATTTGCTTAGAACGACGGTAGTAAATAAGATGATCCCTCATAATAATCACTACAAGAAATATGTTAATTTGTGACCTTGACTATTGGTCACTGAAAGGTCATTGTTTTGCATTTGCGACCTTTTGTGACCAAAAATAGAAGGTCAAAAGCTGGCGGCCGTAAACTGAAATTAACGACCTTCTCTGTGAGAAGGTCGTAGACGTTTACAACCAAAATATGCCTACTGTTTTGTTTTGGTCACTACCTGTCTGCCCAGGCCACGTCGGATCCGACGTGGCAAGCTGACGTGGCAATATTATGATCAATTGAAAAGGTCAAAATTTAGATTCAGCCTAGTCCAATTCGGTGTCTATATGGGCCGAGCCCAACAATTCAGCCCATTTAGTATATTTATTTCTGTCAATTTTTGTCAGCTACATGGGCCAAGCCCAACATCGCAGCCTTTTTATTTTTGGGCCATGGCCATTTTGGCTGAGCAGTTCAAGTATTTCTTTTTTTAAAGATGGGTCCACAATTCAGATGGGTCCCAATTTTCAGGTTCTTCTAGTAAATGGGTCCCAATTGTCAAGGTCATTTTCTTTAAATTTCAATTTTCTAGTAAATAAATCACCAACATTCAAATGGGAACAGATAGAGAACACACGTGCTACTTCACATAACAGCCAGAATCAGTTTGATACATCATACAACAAAGATGCAATAGCAGAATCATTGTGTTACATTATCATATAACACATATACAATGGCAATCAGAGTCTAGATACTCCAGGTCTCTTCAACTTAGCACTCCCCATATTCCCAGCTTCCAAATCTACAGAACAAAATCAACGCCATGTTAACAGACCAAACTTGGTGTTACAATAGATGAATGTGTAGATGCATGTGTAACGTAACAATATAGTATTTGTCTACAACAGATGCATGTGTAGATGACCAGACCATACAAAGAAAGTACATAACAAATTTCAAGTGTACATACAGATATGAATGGATCCGTAACAAGAGTGCAGCCAAGTAGGCAAGAAGATAAGGGAGAGTACACACAGATCGACCTCATTCATTCGTTGGAGGAAGAGATTAAAATACGGTTGGGCGACTCCATAGATCGAGAAATGGCAACCAAGGTGTGCGCCTGCAATATATTTCTTGCTAGCTCGACAACCAAGGGTGTAGCAAAGACTCGCTAAGATAAATCTGAGTACAACTTTCTAAGTGAAGTCAATACCTTGATCAGAACACCTTCTGACAGCTGTGAGCTCCATAGCTTAATCTAATAATTCAAACACAAGATAAAATCAGTTCTATAAATAACATGTACTCACATTCAGATCAGAAGATCAAACGAAGACCTCTAGTGCTCCATTCCAGACATTATCAGACCACAAGATCTCCCAACTAAATCCGTTTAAGACCCATCATCTAAATTCTTCGCCTCTTACTACCTACCGCTCAAGTTCACAATTGTTTTAAAATCAACTTCATTCATTTTGGTTCTTTTAGAGAGGAAAAAGTGTTGGCTGTTATTCTTATTACCACTTAAATAAAATACCATCATGTGTAGAGTCCCTTCAGGCAGTCAAGCATGATTTCGTGTTCCAGACAATCATGATATCAAATTTCAATTCAGAAGAGAAGTGCATTGGCAGTGCACCTAGACAAATACTAGTACGGCGTACAACCAAAATCGAGCAAGAATATCAATGTCAAAGACGAAATACAGAAGCACTGAGAACTGGAATTAGCCACTTAACCTCCCCCAGACACTTGTAGAGACATATTTCCGATAGATAACTTGCACTGAAGCCGCATCTAGACTAAACAGTTGACTGAAGAGAAGAGCATGGCAGTAGATAATTCTCATGAAGGAAGGAGGAGGCAGCAGTAACTGCACGGGCAGTTCCATCCATCCAGGCAACATACATACTACTACTACATAGAGAAAGAGGTGAAAGGAAGGGGGTCGGTCACCTTCTTGTCCGTGATCTCGCTAGACTGGATCCTGGTCTTGATCTGGTCGCGGTAGTGCTGCAGCTTCTTGATCTCCTTCTTGAGGTCCGCCTTGAACTTCTCCTTCTGGTTCGCATTCTCGGTGTCGTAGACCTGGCCGAATCCCCGAAGAATCATGAGAAATCGTTCAAAATCCTGAGAATCGGGGGTGGGGGAGAAGGGGAAGAGGAGGGGGGGCCTTGTTCTAGATGCTGTCGAAGACGTCGACGCCCTCCTCGAGCTTCATGAGCACGCGGTCGATCTCGCCCTGCAGTTTCCGACTGGCGCCCATGGGATTCGTTGCACACTTCCTTGCCAGACTTTCCCACCTCTAGCTCCGTGCCCACCACCCTGTCGGCGTCGAGGAACTCCCTGGCGAAGGGCTCCACCATGACCCTGGGGCGGCCTCAGGGAGGACGGCGCGCTTCATGACGGGTCGTGGGTCAGCATGTCCGCCAACTCCCGCTGGATCTACTTCACCACCATCCGCACAAACGCTCCTTGTCCATGAAGCGACGTCGATGGCCATGGCAGCCACTACATCGACGAGCGCCCGCGGCAGCGGCGGGGACACTAGCGGCCGGCACGGGAACATCCTCACTGGCTTCATGATGGTGGGAGATTTTACGCCGCGGTGAGGCCGTCGGCCGTCGCCGTGGGGAGTTTGGAAGGGGAGGGGCGAGAGGAGGAAGGCATGGGGAACGGTGGCGAGCTCCACCGGAGGGAGGTGGCGGCAGTGATGGATCTGGAAGGGAGGAGGCAAGTTCTCTCTCTCCATCGGGCGAGGAGAAGGGGGATCTGGAAAGGGATCGATATATATGTGGAAAGAAAGGAGGCGGGGGTGGATGCAAAATGACTATCTAGGGTTTCAGGGTTGGTGTGGAAGGGTTGAGGACTGTCGTTGGATCCGTGAGCATCCGATGGTGTTTGATGCATGATCCGCGTGATACATCCATGGACCAATCAGAATGTAGTACGATGTTATGACCATCTAAATTGGTCATGGCTGACTAAAAATAATTTTTCTAGTGCCAAAAAATATTTAATGCACAATTGACAAAATCGCTGGGTGTAAAAAGTTTTGATCCACCTCTCGTGAAAAAGACAAATTTCGGCCGATTCAACTGGAAGCGGGTCAAATTTGAATTGCAGTTGCCTCATAGTTTGCTATTTATTTTTTCCAATATATGTGACGTCGATGGCCATGGCAGCCACTACATCGACGAGCGCCCGCGGCAGCGGCGGGGACACTAGCGGCCGGCACGAGAACATCCTCACTGGCTTCATGATGGTGGGAGATTTTGCGCCGCGGTGAGGCTGTCGGCCGTCGCCGTGGGGAGTTTGGAAGGGGAGGGGCGAGAGGAGGAAGGCATGGGGAACGGTGGCGAGCTCCGCCGGAGGGAGGTGGCGGCGGTGATGGATCTGGAAGGGAGGAGGCAAGTTCTCTCTCTCCATTGGGCGAGGAGAAGGGGGATCTGGAAGGGGATCGATATATATGTGGAAAGAAAGGAGGCAGGGGTGGATGCAAAATGACTATCTAGGGTTTCAGGGTTGGTGTGGAAGGGTTGAGGACTGTCGTTGGATCCGTGAGCATCCGACGGTGTTTGATGCATGATCCGCATGATACATCCATGGACCAATCAGAATGCAGTACGATGTTATGACCATCTTAATTGGTCATGGCTGACTAAAAATAATTTGTCTAGTGCCAAAAATGAGTTTTTTTTAAGGATCTCCAATATATGTGTTCCAATGATCTCATATTGTGCACAAGGGTGCATATTCGAATGGCAAACAATGTTGCCTAAGGAAGTTTTCATTTTCTTTGGACGAAAAAAGCATTTTTCATTTTTCGAGTGCCCGAAATAAGGTTTTGTTGTGAAGGACCTACCAAATAATTGTTGCAAAATTAGACCAAATCATTTTTATAAGATACTAGGACATATTTAATGCACAATTGACTAAAAGGTTGGGTGTCAAAAGTTTTGATCCACCTCTGGTGAAAAAGACAAATTTCCGCCGATTCAGCAGGAAGCAGGTCAAATTTGAACTGCAGTTGCCTCACAGTTTGCTCTTTATTTTTTACAAAAATCATTTCTAGGTACATAAGTATATATTTAATCAGATAAACACCAAAAAAAAATTCCAAGATTCAACCACTAGCTAGGAACGGTCATTCCCGCCGTTTTGACCGCATTTTGAAACGGGCATAAAAAATTCAAAAAAATCATAAAGTTGGGAAACCTTCGCATTGTGTCATTATATATGACCAAGTTTCCAGGAAAAATAATAAACTTGTAATACGGCAATTATTTTAAAAAAGTGTTCTCGGAAATGAGCTATCATGCGTGAAGATTCATAGCTTTCAAGCCAAATGATCAATCTTATGGCCACATTCATGGCATAGTTTGTTCAAATGATCTCATATTGTGCACAACGGTGCATCTTGGAATGTCAAACAATGTTCCCTAAGGAAGTTTTCATTTTTCTTTGGATGAAAAAAGCATTTTTCATTTTCCAAGTGCCCGAAATGAGGTTTTTTGTGAAGGACCTACCAAATAATTGTTGCAAAATTGGACCAGATCATTTTTATAAAATACTAGGACATATTTAATTCACAATTGACTAAAAGGTTGGGTGTCAAAAGTTTTGATCCACCTCTGGTGAAAAAGACAAATTTCCGCCAATTCAGCAGGAAGCAGGTCAAATTTGAATTGCAGCTGCCTCATAGTTTGCTCTTTATTTGTTCCAATAATCATTTCTAGGTACATAAGTAGCTATTTAATCAGAGAAACACCAAAAAATTTCCAAGATTCAACCACTAGCTACGAACGGCCATTCCCGCCGTTTTGACCGCATTTTGAAACGGGCATAAAAAATTCAAAAAAAATTCAAAAAATTGGGAAACCTTCGCATTGTGTCATTATATGTGGCCAAGTTCACAGGATAAATATCAAACTTGTAATACGACAACTATTTTAAAAAAGTGTTCTCAGAAACGAGCTAGCACGTATGGAGATCAATGGCTTTCAAGCCAAATGATCAATCTTATGGCCACATTCATGGCATAGTGTGTTCAAATGATCTCATAGTGTGCACAAGGGTGCATATTGGAATGGCAAACAATGTTGCCTAAGGAAGTTTTCATTTTCTTTGGATGAAAAAACCATTTTCCATTTTTCGAGTGCCCAAAAGGAGTTTTTTTGTGAAGGACCTCCCAAATAATTGTTGCAAAATTGGACCAAATCAATTTTATAAAATACTAGGACATATTTAATGCACAATTGACAAAATCACTGAGTGTAAAAAGTTTTGATCCACCTCTCGTGAAAAAGACAAATTTCCGCCGATTCAGCTAGAAGCAGGTCAAATTTGAATTGCAGCTGCCTCATAGTTTCCTATTTATTTTTTCCAATATATGTGACGTCGATGGCCATGGCAGCCACTACATCGACGAGCACCCGCGGCAGCGGCGGGGACACTAGCGGCCGGCACGGGAACATCCTCACTGGCTTCATGATGGTGGGAGATTTTGCGCCGCGGTGAGGCCGTCGGCCGTCGCCGTGGGGAGTTTGGAAGGGGAGGGGCGAGAGGAGGAAGGCATGGGGAACGGTGGCGAGCTCCGCCGGAGGGAGGTGGCGGCGGTGATGGATCTGGAAGGGAGGAGGCAAGTTCTCTCTCTCCATCGGGCGAGGAGAAGGGGGATCTGGAAGGGGATCGATATATATGTGGAAAGAAAGGAGGCAGGGGTGGATGCAAAATGACTATCTAGGGTTTCAGGGTTGGTGTGGAAGGGTTGAGGACTGTCGTTGGATCCGTGAGCATCCGACGGTGTTTGATGCATGATCCGCGTGATACATCCATGGACCAATCAGAATGCAGTACGATGTTATGACCATCTAAATTGGTCATGGCTGACTAAAAATAATTTGTCTAGTGCCAAAAATGAGTTTTTTTTAAGGATCTCCAATATATGTGTTCCAATGGTCTCATATTGTGCACAAGGGTGCATATTCGAATGGCAAACAATGTTGCCTAAGGAAGTTTTCATTTTCTTTGGACGAAAAAAGCATTTTTCATTTTTCGAGTGCCCGAAATAAGGTTTTGTTGTGAAGGACCTACCAAATAATTGTTGCAAAATTAGACCAAATCATTTTTATAAGATACTAGGACATATTTAATGCACAATTGACTAAAAGGTTGGGTGTCAAAAGTTTTGATCCACCTCTGGTGAAAAAGACAAATTTCCGCCGATTCAGCAGGAAGCAGGTCAAATTTGAACTGCAGTTGCCTCATAGTTTGCTCTTTATTTTTTACAAAAATCATTTCTAGGTACATAAGTATATATTTAATCAGATAAACACCAAAAAAAATTTCCAAGATTCAACCACTAGCTAGGAACGGTCATTCCCGCCGTTTTGACCGCATTTTGAAACGGGCATAAAAAATTCAAAAAAATCATAAAGTTGGGAAACCTTCGCATTGTGTCATTATATATGACCAAGTTTTCAGGAAAAATAATAAAATTGTAATACGGCAATTATTTTAAAAAAGTGTTCTCGAAAATGAGCTATCATGCGTGAAGATTCATAGCTTTCAAGCCAAATGATCAATCTTATGGCCACATTCATGGCATAGTTTGTTCAAATGATCTCATATTGTGCACAACGGTGCATCTTGGAATGTCAAACAATGTTCCCTAAGGAAGTTTTCATTTTTCTTTGGATGAAAAAAGCATTTTTCATTTTCCAAGTGCCCGAAATGAGGTTTTTTGTGAAGGACCTACCAAATAATTGTTGCAAAATTGGACCAGATCATTTTTATAAAATACTAGGACATATTTAATTCACAATTGACTAAAATTTTGGGTGTCAAAATTTTTGATCCACCTCTGGTGAAAAAGACAAATTTCCGCCAATTCAGCAGGAAGCAGGTCAAATTTGAACTGCAGCTGCCTCATAGTTTGCTCTTTATTTGTTCCAATAATCATTTCTAGGTACATAAGTAGCTATTTAATCAGAGAAACACCAAAAAATTTCCAAGATTCAACCACTAGCTACGAACGGTCATTCCCGCCGTTTTGACCGCATTTTGAAACGGGCATAAAAAATTCAAAAAAAATTCAAAAAATTGGGAAACCTTCGCATTGTGTCATTATATGTGGCCAAGTTCACAGGATAAATATCAAACTTGTAATACGACAACTATTTTAAAAAAGTGTTCTCAGAAACGAGCTAGCACGTATGGAGATCAATGGCTTTCAAGCCAAATGATCAATCTTATGGCCACATTCATGGCATAGTGTGTTCAAATGATCTCATAGTGTGCACAAGGGTGCATATTGGAATGGCAAACAATGTTGCCTAAGGAAGTTTTCATTTTCTTTGGATGAAAAAACCATTTTCCATTTTTCGAGTGCCCAAAAGGAGTTTTTTTTTGTGAAGGACCTCCCAAATAATTGTTGCAAAATTGGACCAAATCAATTTTATAAAATACTAGGACATATTTAATGCACAATTGACAAAATCACTGAGTGTAAAAAGTTTTGATCCACCTCTCATGAAAAAGACAAATTTCCGCCGATTCAGCTAGAAGCGGGTCAAATTTGAATTGCAGCTGCCTCATAGTTTCCTATTTATTTTTTCCAATATATGTGACGTCGATGGCCATGGCAGCCACTACATCGACGAGCGCCCGCGGCAGCGGCGGGGACACTAGCGGCCGGCACGGGAACATCCTCACTGGCTTCATGATGGTGGGAGATTTTGCGCCGCGGTGAGGCCGTCGGCCGTCGCCGTGGGGAGTTTGGAAGGGGAGGGGCGAGAGGAGGAAGGCATGGGGAACGGTGGCGAGCTCCGCCGGAGGGAGGTGGCGGCGGTGATGGATCTGGAAGGGAGGAGGCAAGTTCTCTCTCTCCATCGGGCGAGGAGAAGGGGGATCTGGAAGGGGATCGATATATATGTGGAAAGAAAGGAGGCAGGGGTGGATGCAAAATGACTATCTAGGGTTTCAGGGTTGGTGTGGAAGGGTTGAGGACTGTCGTTGGATCCGTGAGCATCCGACGGTGTTTGATGCATGATCCGCGTGATACATCCATGGACCAATCAGAATGCAGTACGATGTTATGACCATCTAAATTGGTCATGGCTGACTAAAAATAATTTGTCTAGTGCCAAAAATGAGTTTTTTTTAAGGATCTCCAATATATGTGTTCCAATGATCTCATATTGTGCACAAGGGTGCATATTCGAATGGCAAACAATGTTGCCTAAGGAAGTTTTCATTTTCTTTGGACGAAAAAAGCATTTTTCATTTTTCGAGTGCCCGAAATAAGGTTTTGTTGTGAAGGACCTACCAAATAATTGTTGCAAAATTAGACCAAATCATTTTTATAAGATACTAGGACATATTTAATGCACAATTGACTAAAAGGTTGGGTGTCAAAAGTTTTGATCCACCTCTGGTGAAAAAGACAAATTTCCGCCGATTCAGCAGGAAGCAGGTCAAATTTGAACTGCAGTTGCCTCATAGTTTGCTCTTTATTTTTTACAAAAATCATTTCTAGGTACATAAGTATATATTTAATCAGATAAACACCAAAAAAAATTTCCAAGATTCAACCACTAGCTAGGAACGGTCATTCCCGCCGTTTTGACCGCATTTTGAAACGGGCATAAAAAATTCAAAAAAATCATAAAGTTGGGAAACCTTCGCATTGTGTCATTATATATGACCAAGTTTTCAGGAAAAATAATAAAATTGTAATACGGCAATTATTTTAAAAAAGTGTTCTCGGAAATGAGCTATCATGCGTGAAGATTCATAGCTTTCAAGCCAAATGATCAATCTTATGGCCACATTCATGGCATAGTTTGTTCAAATGATCTCATATTGTGCACAACGGTGCATCTTGGAATGTCAAACAATGTTCCCTAAGGAAGTTTTCATTTTTCTTTGGATGAAAAAAGCATTTTTCATTTTCCAAGTGCCCGAAATGAGGTTTTTTGTGAAGGACCTACCAAATAATTGTTGCAAAATTGGACCAGATCATTTTTATAAAATACTAGGACATATTTAATTCACAATTGACTAAAATTTTGGGTGTCAAAATTTTTGATCCACCTCTGGTGAAAAAGACAAATTTCCGCCAATTCAGCAGGAAGCAGGTCAAATTTGAACTGCAGCTGCCTCATAGTTTGCTCTTTATTTGTTCCAATAATCATTTCTAGGTACATAAGTAGCTATTTAATCAGAGAAACACCAAAAAAATTCCAAGATTCAACCACTAGCTACGAACGGTCATTCCCGCCGTTTTGACCGCATTTTGAAACGGGCATAAAAAATTCAAAAAAAATTCAAAAAATTGGGAAACCTTCGCATTGTGTCATTATATGTGGCCAAGTTCACAGGATAAATATCAAACTTGTAATACGACAACTATTTTAAAAAAGTGTTCTCAGAAACGAGCTAGCACGTATGGAGATCAATGGCTTTCAAGCCAAATGATCAATCTTATGGCCACATTCATGGCATAGTGTGTTCAAATGATCTCATAGTGTGCACAAGGGTGCATATTGGAATGGCAAACAATGTTGCCTAAGGAAGTTTTCATTTTCTTTGGATGAAAAAACCATTTTCCATTTTTCGAGTGCCCAAAAGGAGTTTTTTTTGTGAAGGACCTCCCAAATAATTGTTGCAAAATTGGACCAAATCAATTTTATAAAATACTAGGACATATTTAATGCACAATTGACAAAATCACTGAGTGTAAAAAGTTTTGATCCACCTCTCGTGAAAAAGACAAATTTCCGCCGATTCAGCTAGAAGCGGGTCAAATTTGAATTGCAGCTGCCTCATAGTTTCCTATTTATTTTTTCCAATATATGTGACGTCGATGGCCATGGCAGCCACTACATCGACAAGCGCCCGCGGCAGCGGCGGGGACACTAGCGGCCGGCACGGGAACATCCTCACTGGCTTCATGATGGTGGGAGATTTTGCGCCGCGGTGAGGCCGTCGGCCGTCGCCGTGGGGAGTTTGGAAGGGGAGGGGCGAGAGGAGGAAGGCATGGGGAACGGTGGCGAGCTCCGCCGGAGGGAGGTGGCGGCGGTGATGGATCTGGAAGGGAGGAGGCAAGTTCTCTCTCTCCATCGGGCGAGGAGAAGGGGGATCTGGAAGGGGATCGATATATATGTGGAAAGAAAGGAGGCAGGGGTGGATGCAAAATGACTATCTAGGGTTTCAGGGTTGGTGTGGAAGGGTTGAGGACTGTCGTTGGATCCGTGAGCATCCGACGGTGTTTGATGCATGATCCGCGTGATACATCCATGGACCAATCAGAATGCAGTACGATGTTATGACCATCTAAATTGGTCATGGCTGACTAAAAATAATTTGTCTAGTGCCAAAAAATATTTAATGCACAATTGACAAAATCGCTGGGTGTAAAAAGTTTTGATCCACCTCTCGTGAAAAAGACAAATTTCCGCCGATTCAACTGGAAGCGGGTCAAATTTGAATTGCAGCTGCCTCATAGTTTGCTATTTATTTTTTCCAAAAATCATTTTTAGTTACATAAGTACCTATTTAATCATAAATACATGGTTTGGTGGCGATATGTCGAGGTTTGGGCAGTGGCCGAGGGCCCCAACTCTAGAGTACATAAACTCGCATGCCTGCCACGTGGTCACCGCGGGACCATGGCGTTGCCATGTGTTCTGGGCGGCCTAGGCATGTCTAGTGGGTTGGGCACTCTCCAGGTAGGTGCTAGGAAGAAAATTACAACATAAGATTCTCACGAGAAGACCGATCGATGCTCAAACATGAATTAGCAGCCAAGTGTTTGATTAGTGGTATAGGAAATGTACATGGCTAATGGGCGTGAGTTTTAGCTGAGGATGATCAGTTACTAAGAAGATCGTCTTCACAAATTTTCAGCTCAAAAGGAGGAGCCTAGGTGGTACTTGCTTTGCAAAGTACCACACTGGAGATAAATATGAATGTTGAAGCTGGGCTCAAAATAATGAATGGTTTGAGGTGGCATTTGGTGTAGGATGATTATTTGGGCATAGGAAAGCACTATAGAAAATGGATACTATTTGGACATGCCAAAGTGGTACTTCCTTCACAAAGTGCAGCTATGAACAGAATAGGAAAATGAATATTTTTGAATTATTTTTGAACTAGGCAGGGAAGGTTTTTGGCATATTTGATGAAGACATGATCCAAATAATTTATGAGAATTTTTTGGGAATTTTTGGAATAATAGAAATATAGGTTGCTTCACAACCTAGGGCAAAAATTGACACATGGACATGACACATAGGCAAAACTGATGAGATGGCACCTAGTCATTGCAACCCACCACAATTTACAAGGCTATGACCATCTATATTGGTCATTAACAACTAGAAATAAGGCAGCGGACTAGCGTTGTTTGCTTTATGACCATTTCGTGTAAGGAAATTACGACCTTTCTGAACAAAATGGTCGCAATGGTTTAGGGTTTGGAGCCCCCCGAACAGCTTTTGACCAATTGGTCTCAAATGGTCATAGATCTATGACCAATTCTTCCAGGGTCACTGACAGAAGGTCACTAGTTGACATATTTCTTGTAGTGAATTTCAAGAAAGTGTTCCCCCTAATTGTGCGTCGTTGTGAAAGTTCGTTGTTTTGAAGCACCACGTGATGATCGGGTGTGATAGATTCTAACATTCACATACAACGGGTGTAAGCCAGATTTACACATGCAAAACACTTAGGTTGACTTGACGAGCCTAGCATGTACAGACATGGCCTGGGAACACATGAGACCGAAAGGTCGAACATGAGTCGTATAGAAGATACGATCAACATGAAGATGTTCACCGATGATGACTAGTCCGTCTCACGTGATGATCGGACACGGCCTAGTTGACTCGGATCATGTATCACTTAGATGACTAGAGGGATGTCTATCTGAGTGGGAGTTCATTAAATAATTTGATTAGATGAACTTAATTATCATGAACTTAGTCTAAAACTTTTGCAAAATGTCTTGTAGATCAAATGGCCCACGCTAATGTCAACCTCAACTTCAACGCGTTCCTAGAGAAAACCAAGCTGAAAGACGATGGTAGCAACTATACGGACTGGGTCCGGAACTTGAGGATCATTCTCATAGCTGCCAAGAAAGCATATGTCCTTGAAGCACTGCTAGGTGAAGCACCCGTCCCGGTGAATCCAGACGTTATGAACGCCTGGCAGTCGCGTGTTGATGATTACTCCCTGGTTCAGTACGGCATGCTTTACAGCTTAGAACCGGGGCTCCAAAAGCGTTTCGAGCAGCACGGAGCATATGAGATGTTCCAAGAGCTGAAAATGGTTTTCCAAGCTCATGCCCGGGTCGAGAGATATGAAGTCTCCGACAAGTTCTATAGTTGTAAGATGGAGGAGAATAGTTCTATCAGCGAGCACATACTCAAAATGTCTGGGTTGCACAACCAATTGTCTTAGCTGGGAGTTAACCTCCCGGATGACGCGGTCATTGACAGAATCCTTTAGTCACTCCCACCAAGCTACAAGAGCTTTGTGATGAACTACAATATGCAGGGGATGGTGAAAACCATTCCTGAGGTATTTTTCAATGATGAAATCAGCAAAGGTGGAGATCAAAAAGGAACATCAAGTGTTGATGGTCAATAAAACCACTAGTTTCAAGAAAGGCAAGGGTAAGAAGAACTTCAAAAAGGATGGCAAGGGAGTTGCCGCGCCCGGTAAGCCAGTTGCCGGGAAGAAGCCAAAGCACGGACCCAAACCTGAGATTGAGTGCTTTTATTGCAAGGGAAACGGTCACTGGAAGTGGAACTGTCCCAAGTACTTAGCGGATAAGAAGGCCGACAACACCAAAGGTATATGTGATATACATGTTATTGATGTCTACCTTACCAGTACTCGTAGTAGCTCCTGGGTATTTGATATCGGTGCGGTTGCTCATATTTGTAACTCAAAACAGGAGCTGCGGAATAAGCGGAGACTGGCGAAGGACGAGGTGACGATGCGCATCGGGAATGGTTCCAAGGTCGATGTGATCGCCGTCGGCATGCTACCTGTACATTTACCTATGGGATTATTTTTAAACCTCAATAATTGTTATTTAGTGCCAGCTTTGAGCATGAACATTGTATCTGGATCTCGTTTAATACGAGATGGCTACTCATTTAAATCCGAGAATAATGGTTGTTCTATTTATATGAGAGATATGTTTTATGGTCATGCCCCGCTGGTCAATGGTTTATTCTTAATGAATCTCGAACGTGATGTTACACATATTCATAGTGTGAATACCAAAAGATGTAAGATTGATAATGATAGTCCCACATACATGTGGCACTGCCGCCTTGGTCACATTGGTGTCAAACGCATGAAGAATCTCCATGCAGATGGACTTTTGGAGTCTCTTGATTACGAATCATTTGACACGTGCGAACCATGCCTCATGGGCAAAATGACCAAGACTACGTTCTCCGGAACAATGGAGCGAGCAACCAACTTATTGGAAATTATACATACTAATGTGTGCAGTCCAATGAGCATTGTGGCTCGCGGTGGCTATCGTTATGTTCTCACCTTCACTGATGACTTAAGTAGATATGGGTATGTCTACTTAATGAAACACAAGTCTGAGACCTTTGAGAAGTTCAAGGAATTTTAGAATGAGGTAGAGAATCAACATGCAGAAAAATAAAGTTCTTACGATCAGATCGTGGGGGAGAATATTTAAGTCACGAGTTTGGTACGCACTTAAGGAAATGTGGAATTGTTTCACAACTCACGCCGCCTGGAACACCTCAGTGTAACGGTGTGTCCGAACGTTGTAATCGCACTCTATTGGATATGGTGCGGTCTATGATGTCTCTTACCGATTTACCGCTGTCATTTTGGGGATATGCTTTAGAGACAGCTACATTCACTTTAAATAGAGCACAGTTTAAATCCATTGAGACGACTCCGTATGAATTATGGTTTGGGAAGAAACCTAAGTTGTCGTTTCTAAAAGTTTGGGGATGTGATGCTTATGTCAAGAAACTTCAACCTGAAAAGCTCGAACCCAAGTCGGAAAAATGCGTCTTCATAGGATACCCTAAGGAAACCATTGGGTATACCTTCTACCTTAGATCCGAAGGCAAGATTTTCGTTGCCAAGAATGGGTCCTTTCTGGAGAAAGAGTTTCTCTCGAAAGAAGTAAGTGGGAGGAAAGTGGAACTTGATGAAGTACTACCTCTTGAACCGGAAAGTAGCACAGCTCAGGAAGATGTTCCTGTGGTGCATGCACCGACTAGAGAAGAAGTTAATGATGATGATCAAGGTACTTCGGATCAAGTTGCTACTGAACTTCATAGGTCCACAAGGACACGTTCCACCCCAGAATGGTATGGCAACCCTGTCCTGGAAATCATGTTGTTAGACAACGGTGAACCTTTGAACTATGAAGAAGCGATGGCGGGCCCAGACTCCAACAAATGGCTTAAAGCCATGCAATCCGAGATAGGATCCATGTACGAAAACAAAGTATGGACTTTGACATACTTGCCCAATGATCGGCGAGCAATAGAAAATAAATGGATCTTTACGAAGAAGACGGACGCGGATGGTAATGTTACCATCTATAAAGCTCGACTTGTCGCTAAGGGTTATCGACAAGTTCAAGGGGTTGACTACGATGAGACTTTCTCTCCTATAGCGAAGCTGAAGTCCGTCCGAATCATGTTAGCAATTGCCGCATACTATGATTATGAGATATGGAAAATGGACGTCAAAACGGCATTCCTTAACGGCTATCTTAAGGAAGAATTGTATATGATGCAGCCGGAAGGTTTTGTCGATCCTAAGAATGCTAACAAGGTATGCAAGCTCCAGCGATCTATCTATGGGCTGGTGCAAGCATCTCGGAGTTGGACCATTCGCTTTGATGAAATGATCAAAGCGTTTGGGTTTATGCAGACTTATGGAGAAGCCTGCGTTTACAAGAAAGTGAGTGGGAGCTCTGTAGCATTTCTCATATTATATGTGGATGACATACTTTTGATGGGAAATGATATAGAACTTTTGGACAGCATAAAGGCCTACTTGAATAAGTGTTTTTCAATGAAGAACCTTGGAGAAGCTGCTTATATATTAGGCATCAAGATCTATAGAGATAGATCGAGACGCCTCATCGGTCTTTCACAAAGCACATACCTTGATAAGATATTGAAGAAGTTCAATATGGATCAGTCCAAGAAGGGGTTCTTGCCTATGTTGCAAGTTGTGAAATTGAGCTCGGCTCAATGCCCGACCACGGCAGAAGATAGAGAAAAGATGAGTGTCATCCCCTATGCCTTGGCCATAGGGTCTATTATGTATGCCATGCTGTGTACCAGACCTGATGTAAACCTTGTCGTAAGTTTGGTAGCAAGGTACCAAACTAATCCCGGCATGGAACACTGGACAGTAGTCAAGAATATCCTGAAGTACCTGAAAAGGACTAAGGATATGTTTCTCGTTTATGGAGGTGACGAAGAGCTCGTCGTAAAGGGCTATGTCGATGCTAGCTTCGACACAGATCTGGATGACTCCAAGTCATAAACCGGATACGTCTATATTTTGAATGGTGGGGCAGTAAGCTGGTGCAGTAGCAAGCAAAGCGTCGTGGCGGGATCTGCATGTGAAGCGGAGTACATGGTAGCCTCGGAGGCAGCACATGAAGCAATCTGGATGAAGGAGTTCATTACCGACCTAGGAGTTATTCCCAATGTGTCGGGGTCGATGACTCTCTTCTGTGACAACACTGGAGCTATTGCCCTTGCCAAGGAGCCCAGTTTCACAAGAAGACCAGGCACATCAAGTGTCGCTTCAACTCCATTCGTGAAAATGTTCAAGATGGAGACATAGATATTTGCAAAGTGCATACAGATCTGAATGTCGCAGATCCGTTGACTAAACCTCTTCCGCGAGCAAAACATGATCAACACCAAAACTATATGGGTGTTCGATTCATCAGAGTGTAACTAGATTATTGACACTAGTGCAAGTGGGAGACTGTTGGAAATATGCCCTAGAGGCAATAATAAAATGATTATTATTATATTTCCTTGTTCATGATAATTGTCTATTGTTCATGCTATAATTGTATTAACCAGAAACCGTGATACATGTGTGAATACATAGACCACAACATGTCCCAAGTGAGCCTCTAGTTGACTAGCTCGTTGATCAACAGATGGTCATGGTTTCCTGACTATGGACATTGGATGTCATTGATAACGAGATCACATCATTGGGAGAATGATGTGATGGACAAGACCCAATACTAAGCATAGCACAAGATCGTGTAGTTCGCCTGCTAAAGCTTTTCTAATGTCAAGTATCATTTCCTTAGACCATGAGATTGTGTAACTCCCGGATACCGTAAGAGTGCTTTGGGTGTACCAAACGGCACAACATAACTGGGTGACTATAAAGGTGCACTACAGGTATCTCCGAAAGTGTTTGTTGGGTTGGCATGAATCGAGACTAGAATTTGCCACTCCGTATGACGGAGAGGTATCTCTGGGCCCACTCGGTAATGCATCATCATAATGAGCTCAATGTGAATAAGTGGTTAGTCACGGGATCATGCATTATGGAACGAGTAAAGTGACTTGCCGGTAACGAGATTGAACGAGGTATTTGGATACCGACGATCGAATCTCGGGCAAGTAACATACCAATTGACAAAGGGAATTGTATACGGGATTACTTGAATCCTCGACATCGTGGTTCATCCGTTGAGATCATCGTGGAACATGTGGGAGCCAACATGGGTATCCAGATCCCGCTGTTGGTTATTGGCTAGAGAGCTGTCTCGGTCATGTCTGCGTGATTCCCGAACCCGTAGGGTCTACACACTTAAGGTTCGGTGACGCTTGGGTTAAAGGAAGATTTGTGTGTGATTACCGAATGTTGTTCAGAGTCCTGGATGAGATCCCAGATGTCACGAGGAGTTCCGGAATGGTCTGGAGGTGAAGATTTATATATGGGAAGTCATCATATAGTCACCGGAAGTTTTCGGGGGTATGCCGGTATTGTACCGGGACCACCAGAGGGGTTCCGGGGGTCCACCGGGAGGGTCCGCCTGCCCCGGAGGGCCTTATGGGCTGTAGGTGGAAGGGAACCAGTCCCATGTGGGCTGGGAGCTAACCCCCCTAGGGCCCATGCGCCTAGGGTTTGGGGGAACCCTAAGGGGGGCGCCTCCCCTTGCTTGGGGGGCAAGCCCCCTTCCCCCTTGCCCCCCCCCCTCTAGATCCCATCTAGAGGGGCCGGCCCCCCTTCCCCCTTCTCCTATAAATAGAGGGGCGACTGGAGGGCTGTAGCACCACATCCAAGGCATAGCCCCTCCCCTCCCCAATACCTCTCCTCCTCCGCGCGAGCTTGGCGAAGCCCTGCCAGAGAACTGCCACTCCATCACCACCACGCCATCGTGATGCTGTTGGAGCCTTCTTCCTCAACCTCTCCCTCCTCCTTGCTGGATCAACGCGCGGGAGACGTCACTGGGCTGCACGTGTGTTGAACACGGAGGTGCCGTTGTTCGGCGCTAAGATCGGAATCCACCGCGATCTGAATCGCTTCGAGTACGACTCCTTCATCCGCGTTCTTGCAACGCTTCCGTCTCGCGATCTTCAAGGGTATGAAGATGCACTCCCCTCTCTCTCGTTGCTAGTTACTCCATAGATTGATCTTGGTGATGCATAGAAAAATTGTAATTTCTGCAACGATCCCCAAACAGTTACTCCGTTCTTTATGAACATAATATTCTAGATGCATGCTGGATAGCGGTCGATGTGTGGAGTAATAGTAGTAGATGCAGAATCATTTCGGTCTAATTGACACGAACGTGATGCCTATATTCATGATCATTGCCTTAGATATCATCATAACTTTGCACTTTTCTACCAATTGCTTGGCAGTAATTTGTTCACCCACCATAATATTTGTTATCTTGAGAGAAGCCACTAGTGAAACCTATGGCCCCTAGGTCTCTTTTCCATGGACAAAAAAAAGAGGGAGAAAGTCTCACATCAACTAGGCATATCAACGGGCTATGGAGATGCTCATCAATAGATATCAATGTGAGTGAGTAGGGATTGCCATGCAACAGATGCACTAGAGCTATAAGTGTATGAATGCTCAAAAAGAAACTAAGTGGGTGTGCATCCAACTTGCTTGCTCATGAAGACCTAGGGCATTCGAGGAAGCCCATCATTGGAATATACAAGCCAACCTATATAATGAAATCCCACTAGTATATGAAAGTGACAAAATAAGAGACTCTCTATGATGAAGATCATGGTGCTACTTTGAAGCACAAGTGTGGAAAAAGGATAGTAACATTGCCCCTTCTCTCTTTTCTCTCTTTTTTTTTCTTTTTCTCCTTTTTTCTTTTTTTTCTTTGGCTTCTTTGGCCTCTCTTTTTTATTTTGGCTTCTTAGGCCTCTTTTTTCCCCTTTTTCCCCACATGGGACAATGCTCTAATAATGATGATCATCACACTTCTATTTACTTACAACTCAAAAAATTACAACTCGATACTTAGAACAAAAATATGACTATGTGAATGCCTCCGGCGGTGTACTGGGATGTGCAATAAATCAAGAGTGACATGTATGAAGGAATTATGAAAGGTGGCTTTGCCACAAATACGATGTCAACTACATGATCATGCAAAGCAATATGACAATGATGAAATGTGTCATAATAAACTGAACGGTGGAAAGTTGCATAGCAATATATCTCCGAATGGCTATGGAAATGCCATAGGTATGGTGGCTTTTTTGAGGAAGGTCTATGGTGGGTGTATGGTACCAGCGAAAGTTGCATGGTACAAGAGAGGCTAGCAATGGTGGAAGGGTGAGAGTACGTATAATCCATGGACTCAACATTAGTCATAAAGAACTCACATACTTATTGCAAAAATTTATTAGTCATCGAAACCAAGCACTACGCGCATGCTCCTAGGGGAAGGGTTGGTAGGAGTTAACCACCGTGCGATCCCGGCCTCCACACAGAGGAATACAATCAAAAAATAAATCATGCTCCGACTTCATCACATAATGGTTCACCATACGTGCATGCTATGGGAATCACAAACCTCAACACAAGTATTTCTCAAATTCACAATTACTCCACTACACTACTAGGGAAAAGCTTATACACATACGCTTACTAGTAGCACGGGTTTATACCCCTCGCTACTGCTAGTTACTAGTAGCATGGGTTTTTACCCCTCGCTGCTACTAAGTTGATAGTAGTAACGCGGGTTTTTAACCATTGCTACTACTAAGCGGTCTCTACCGTGCCCCCCGAACATGCCATAGTAGTAGCGAGGGTTATAAACCCGCGCTACTACTAAGTTGATAGTAGTAGCGCGGGTTTTTATCCCTCGCTACTACTAAGCAGTCTCTACCGTGCCCCCCGGGACATGCCATAGTAGTAGCGAGGGGTAAAAACCCGCGCTACTACTAAGTACTGGGTATTTTTATTGAATCTTCCGTTCTATAAACCAATACACCAAAAATATTTACTTTACTATTTATCTATCTCTATCAGATCTCACTTTTGCAAATAACCGTGAAGGGATCCCTTACCGCGTTGGGTGCAAGTTTGTTGATTGTTTGTGAAGGTATTAGATGACTTGTGTGTTGTCTCCTACTGGATTGATACCTTGGTTCTCAAACTGAGGGAAATACTTACTCTACTTTGCTGCATCACCCTTTCCTCTTCAAGGGAAAAACCAACGCAAGCTCAAGAGGTAGCAGCAAACTTCCTAAAGAAACTCATCTTATTCTTATAGATAAAATTCTGAAAAAATTTGTCCACAAATTTTTTGTCAAAAAAACTTCACAAGATTGATAGCAACTACTCATAAGGGTGCATCGAGGCTATATTAAGAATTCAAACTACTTAGAACTCTAAGAATTCAACATGCAAGCTCATCTACAGCAGCACCAAGAGTAGCTAACTATTCAAATATAAACCACTAAATTCGAGCAATGGAGGAGTCACATACCAAGTAGCAACCCCCCAAAATAGTTTTGGACATGGAGCTTTGAGCAAATAGATAGAAATCAGCGGGTATGAGAGCAAGAACACGAGAGAGAGAGAGAGAGAGAGAGAGAGAGCTATGGTGATTTTTTTCTGGAGGTACGAGAAGGAATGGGCTGAAGAGATAAGTGAGGGGACCCACGTGGGGACCACTACCCACCAGGGCGCGCCTCGGGTTGCTGGCACGCCCTGGTGTCTTGTCGCCACCAGGTGCATGATACGTCTCCAATGTATCTACAATTTATGAAGTATTCATGACATGTTTATGTCACAACCCTAGTCAGTGCATGCATTAGAGTGTTTGCATCATGTTTAAATTTTCTCAGAAACTTGAAATGGGAGAATGGCAGAAACCCCCACCACCACTTAAATCAACTAAGGTTACTAAAATACTTTTTCAATGAACCTGAAATGCCCTTCAAAAATGTTCATCATCCTTGCCTTGGTCTAGAACCTCTGACAAAAATGGTTCACATTTTTCTAGGACAACATTGGGTCACTGAATTAAAGCATACCTTATTTGCATTTGGGCATTTAAATTTTATATATTATTTTAATTGTCCAAATATTCATGAACTGAAAATGTTTGTTGTTGGAAATAATCCAAACACTGGCCACAAGCAGTCTCATGATTTTTGGAAATGCTCTACCATTTTTTTAAAGCCAAAACAATTACAGAAAATAGAAAATAGAAATAAAAGGGAGAGAGAGTAGCTGGCTGCTCAGGTCCTATGCAGCCCAGTTGCAGCCTAGCACTGTAGCTGGCCGAGCCCAGCCACCCCACCGTCTTCAACCTCGTGCCAGTAGGCAGGAGGGCGTGTGCTCGCCGCGCCCGCGCCACCTCCATCCTGCCTGGCTGCCCCCCCCCCCCCCCCCCCGACGCCCTGGACGCCTCCAACATCGCCATGCACCCCTGGAACCCCCTCGCTCACTCCCTCGTCCCCATCCCTTCCCCTTCTCTCTCCACCGAGCACAGCCGTCGCCGCCGACACTGTTCACCGCAGCCACTGTGCTCCCCGTGCTACCCCGAGCTGTCCAAGAGCTACGCTGTCAACCCCTGCGCCATCTCCGCCGATCCACGCGACCAGACATGCCCCGCAGCGGCTTCCCCAACCTCTTCTTCAAGCTTCGGCCGCGGAGATCACCGGCGTCCGTTCGTCGTCCACGGTGCCTCCCCGAGCTTGCTGAGCCGCCCTACCGACTCCATGTGAGCCCCTGCGTCAACCCCCCCCCCCACTCTCCTATGCTTCGTTTGCTCACGATAGACGTTGCCCCCTTGCTGAATGTAGCATGCCGCCGCACAAGCTCGACGTCGGTGTCACTCCGGTGACCATTTGGTCACACGCTAGTGCCTAACGCGCTCACCCCACCTCGTAGCGCCTCGCTAGTGCATCTGCTTGCCTGCTAGCACGCTGCAGCAGAAAAACCACCAACAACCAAACTCCAGCCACCGCCACGAGCTCGACTCCGACGAGCTCGCTCCACCCCAGCTCCTCCTGCTTTCCCCTACCAGATGTGCGCGAGCCCCAGCTACGCGTAGGACCAAACCGTGGTCGATTTGGTCTACTGTGGGCAAATCCCGAGCCCCTCCGCCATCTCGGGCTCCACCGGCGACGAGCCGTGGACCAAGTCCGGCGGGTTTGACCCCGCCTGGCTGACTGAAATGTGGGCCCCGCCCTGGTCAAACCTAGTTTAGTAACTAAACTAACTCTAATTAGTTAGTTAACTAACTATGACACTGACCAGTGGGTCCCACTGGTCAGGTTTGACCTGGACTGCACAATTGACCTACTAACACAACGCTGATGCAATGCTGACACAGTAATGGCCTTTTCTGGATTTATTCTTATTCAGGAAATTCCAGAAATTGTTGCTAACTTCAAAAAATCATAGAAATTAATCTGTAACTCCAAATGCAAAGATTTATATATGAAAAATGTTCAGAAAAATCCAATCTATACATATGTACTGGTTTCATGCATGTTTACACAACTTAACCTTGTTGTTTAGTTCAAAAAATGATAAAGCACTATTTAAGTTCATAATTTGAGTTTGGGGTTGAACCTTTGGTTCAAAATGACTCAAATCCATCTGGTTCTGGTTGCATTAGCCCAACACACTCATATTGCCATGTCATATGCATGCATCATATTGTTGCATATTGTCGTGTATTGATTGTCTTAACGGTGTGTTCTCTGTGGTAGGTTCCGCTCCTGATAATTTCCGTGAATATCCAACTGAAGGACAGTACCCATCTACCGATCTACCAGGCAAGCATCCACCATTGATCATATCAATAAAATCCCATGCTCTCGCTCCTGCTCTCATTTACTGCATTTAAGACAACAACGTTTCAAACTGCTAGGTGTTGCGGTTGTTGAACCCATTTCCTCTTCATGACATGTCATTGCCACAGTAACTAGATGAAACCCACTTGCATGTGTAGGAGTTGATTGAGCCATGTCTGTGTTTCCTACCTTGCTATGCCTGCTATGCTTAGAGTCGTGTCAAGTCTGGTTCATCTGGGTGATGGGCTAGAGTGAAATGATTATGTCGATGATGAGAGTGAAGTGTTGAACACGATTTGTAAAGGTATCGATGAGAGGCCATGTAGGAGTACATGGTGGGTTATTTCATTGGAACCGTCCCTAAGAACTTAGTTTTGTGTTTGTGATCCATGAACAGTTACTACCACGCGTTGGGCCCGAAACCAATGGACCTCTCGACTTATTAACCGCCCATAGCCTATGTACGGGAGTTGCAAGTAGTTTCTGGTGTTTGTAGTATGTTGGAGGCTGTGTGCACCGCTGACCCAAGGGGTGGGCTCTGATGTGGTAGGCACATGGCACGGTGTATCGAGACGCCCGTTTGGTGCCTCGGGAACCCTGCACACATCGTTCGGGGCCGTATGTGGAAACCTTGGTTGGACTCCCTATGGATGGAACCTGAATAGGCGATAAACCTGGACTAGGGACTTGTGTGGTTAGTCAGGTCGTGGCCGACACCCTCACCAGACTTCCCCTTGAAGGTTGCCGAGATACATGACGTGTACATGGCGGTAAGTGGCGAGAGCGTGTATGAAGAAGTACACCCCTGCAGGATTAACATCATCTATTCGAATAACCGCGTCCACGGTAAAGGACCTCTGGGTTTCCTATACAGTTCATAGACAAGTGAAAGTGAATACTCTAAAAGCGCAAGATAAGCGTGAGTGCTATGGATGGCGTTCTCGTAGGGAGACGGGAGAGGATCCATAGTGGTGTATTGATATGGTGAATATGTGGACTCGTGTGCGCCACCTCAAAAGAGTTACTTGCAGTCGTAGTTCAGGATAGCCACCGAGTCAAAGCTGGCTTGCTGCAGTTAAACACCACCATTACTTTTGTTGATACTGATGCATGTGTAGATAGTTATGATGTAAGTCTTGCTAGGTACATTTGTACTCACGTTTGCTTAATTTGTGTTTTTGAAGAGAGACTTCAGTATTGCTAGTAGTGTCGCTTGGACTTTGACGTTTAGCTTGATTACCTCAGTATGATCTTGTACCCTCTGGAGGGTCTTGTAGATAGTCAGGCTTCTCAGCCCTTTTCATTTGTAGTTGTCTGTACTCAGATATGTTAAGATTTCGCTTGTGCTTTTGGTATGTATGCTCTGAATGTTGGGTCATGATACTCATGATTGTAATACTTGGCTCCTCGGAGCCTATTGAATAAATACTTTGAGTCGTAGAGTTTTGTTGTGATGCCATGTTGTATTTGCACATATCGAGCATATTGTGTGTATGTTATTGAAATGCTTGGCATGTGTGGGATCCGACAACCTAGTTATTTATTCAAGATAGCCTCCTTTACCGGTAAATGTCTCCTAGTGCTTCCACTGAGCCATGGTAGCTTGCTACTGCTCCAGAACACTTAGGTTGGCTGGCATGTGTCCTTCTTCGTTCCTGTGTCTGTCCCTTCAGGGAAATGTCATGAGTTGTTCCTTTAAGTCCTTGTAGCTTGCTACGAGTTGGGTTCATACGTTGTTGATCGACACATTCGTTGCTGGGTCATGTATGCATGTCCCTGTAAGTTAGCGCCACCTTGGATTTACGACTAGTCATGTCGGCCCGGGTTCTTTGTCATATGGATGCTACGGCACTGTCATATACATGAGCCAAAAGGCGCAAACGGTCCCGGGCTAGGTAAGGTGGCACCCGTGGGAATACCGTGCGTAAGGCCGCAAAGTGATATGATGTGTTTCATGCTAGATCGGTGTGACTTAGGATCAGGGTCCTGACAGCTTACAACAATTTTATATGGTTTTGGTATGATTTGGATGGAACTAACCCAGACTAATGTTGTTTTTAGCAGAACTGTCGTGGTGTAGTATTTTGTCCGAAATAAAAGTTCTCCAAATGCAATGGAACTTTTTGTTGATTTTTTGGAACAAAAGAGGCACTAGAAGCTTCGTAGGAGGACCAAAAGGTGAAGGAGGTGGGCACAAGACACCTAGGTGCACCAGGAGGTCCGGGCATGCCCAGGTGGGTTGTGCTCACCTCGAGGCCCATCTTCGTGTGACACCAATGCCAAAAAATCCAATAAATACAGAAACCCCCAGAAATAACCCTAGATCGGAAGTTCCGCCGCCACAAGCCTCTGTAGCCACAAAAAACCAATATATACCTTGTTCCGGCACCCTGCCAGAGGGAGAGATCAACACCGGAGGCCATCTTCATCATCCCTATGGTCTCCATGATGGGGAGGGAGTAGTCCACTCTCGGGGCTAAGGGTTTGTACGAGTATCTATGTGTTTAATCTTTCTCTCTCTCTCTCTCTCTCTCTCTCTCTCTCTCTCTCCCTCTCTCTCTCTCTCTCGTGTTCTTGATTTGGCACGATCTTGAGGTATCGCGGGCTTTGTTAATATAGTTGGATCATATGGTGTTTCTCCCTCTCTATCTTGTTGTGATGAATTGGGTTTTCCCTTTGAGATTTCGTTTTATCGGACTGAATATTTTTATGGATTTGAGAGCACTTGATATATGTCTTGCATATGAATACCCATGGTGACAATGGGGTATTATACTGATTCACTTGATATGTGTTTTGGCACTCAATTCGTGGATTCCCTAGGTGACATTGGGGTAATCTATGCATAGGGGTTGATGCACGTCCTCATCTTTGTTTCTCCGGTAAAAATCTTGCTGCACTCTTTGAGGTTCTTTGTGTTGAATGAGTATTGTGAATCTGAAATTGGTTGATGTGTATCATATGGTGTTATTTTAGTACGAACTCTTGGATAGATCGAACGGAAAGAATAACTTTGTGTTATTTTAGTACAAACTCTTGAATACATCAAACTGAAAGAATAACTTTAAGGTGGTTTCATACCCTACAAACAATTTCTTCTTATGTTCTCCGCTAGATAAGAACTTTGGAGTGATTCTTCATCACACGTTGACGGATGGTTATATGACCCAATTATATTAGCATTGTTGAGACATTGCACTAGCAAAAGTACGGACCCTGGGCCTCATTTTCAAGCATTGCAATACCGTTTGTGCTCCGTTTTATCAATTGTTACCTTGCTGTTTTTATTGTTCCTATCACAAAAATCAATATCTACTATGATTACTACACTTTTATTACCATCTCTTTGCCAAACTAGTGCACCTATACAAATTACCATTGTATTTGGTGTGTTGGGGACACAAGAGACTCTTTGTTATTTGGTTGCAGAGTTGTTTGAGAGAGACCATCTTCATCCTACACCTCCCATGGATTGATAAACCTTAGGTCATCCATTTGAGGGAAAATTGCTACTATCCTACAAAACTCTGCGCTTGGAGGCCCAACACGAGTCTACAAGAACAAGTTGTGTAGTAGACATCAAGCTCTTTTCTAGCACCGTCACTGGGGAGGTGAGTGCTTGATGGTATATCTTCAGATCTTGCAATCGAATCTTTTAGTTTCTTGTTTATCACTAGTTAGGTTTTACAAAAGAAAACTAAAAGAGGAATTGAGGTTCTCATATTATTCATCTTTATCATGTCTTTCTTGAAAATGATGGAAAGGAAAATTGTGCTCAATTGATAGAAGAAGAATTCAGTAAAATGTTTGGCACAAAAACCATGAATGATGAGCATGATTGCAATGTTGTTAGTATGAATTCTTTGAATATCCATGATGCTAATGATATGCAAAGCCATAAGCTTGGGGATGTTATGTTTGATAAATATGATATTTTTGTCCCCCGAGTTTTGATGAGAAAAATTATTATGATGAATGCATGCCTCCTATTTATGATGATTATATTGATGAAAGTGGATTTGGAGAGGTCATGACTTTATTTAATGATGATTCCACTATTTTGGAAGAGGTTTCAATTGATTATGAAAACAAAGTTCCTATCTATGATGATTATGGTGATGACATGTATGCTATGAAGAATAATGATAACCATGAAACTTGTCATCATGATTTTAATTTTCAATCTCATGATAGTTATTTTATTGAGTTTGCTCCCACTATTATGAATGAGAATAAATTTGCTTATGTGGAGAGCAATAAAATTTCTATGCTTATGGATCATGAAAGGAATGCTTTATGTGATAGCTATATTGTTGAATTCATTCATGATGCTATTGAAAATTATTATGAGAGAGGAACTTATTCTTTTACATATTGCAACAATATCAAGTTCTCTCTCTATGTGTTGAAAATCTTGAAGTCATGTTTGTTTTGCATTCCTATGCTAGTTGATTCTTGCTCCCATAAATTGTTTTCTCACAAAATCCCTATGCATAGGAAGTATGTTAGACTTAAATGCGCTAGTCATATGCTTTATGATGCTCTTTTTCATGTTTCAGTTCTTTACTTTTATGCAAGCATCATTAAAATCATCATGCCTAGCTAAAAAGGCATTAAAGAAAAGAGCTTGTTGGGAGACAACCCAACACTTTTACCTACTGTTTTTGTGTTCATGATTAAGCTATTGTAGTAATCATGTTTTATACCTTTTGTCTCAATAAAGTACCACGTAAAGCCTTTCGGGTTATGTTGGGTGATAGTTGATTTGATCTTGTTGGAAAACAGAAACTTGTGCGTCCAGTAGCAGAATTTTTAAAATTCACAGAAGCGACTAAAACTTCTGAATTTTCTACACAAGATTGATATAGCAATTTACATTTTCCTATTTTTCAGAATTTTTAGAATTGCAGAAGTATGAGAACAATTCAGATCATTACACACTGTTTTGTTTCTGACACATTCTATTTTCAATGCATAGTTTGCTCATTTTATGGTTTTTATAGCTTATATTGGTCTATATAAATTGTTGAAATGATAGAGTACAGTAGGAATTGTGTGAGAACAATTATGAATCTTGTCTTTGACAGTGCCCAAGTGAATGAATTGCTCTTTATTATACTAATGCATCTCACGAAGTTTCGTTGAGTTTTGTGTGATTGAAGTTTTCAAGTTTTGGTTGAGATATCGATATGAGGAGAATAAGGAGTGACAATACCCTAAGCTTGGGGATGCACAAGGAACCCCAAGATAATATTCAAGGAAGATCCAAGCAACTAAGCTTGGGGATGCCCTCCGGGGCATCCCCTCTTTTGTCTTCAACATTATCGGTAACCTTGGAGCTATATTTTCATTCGTCACATGAGATGAGTTTCGCTTGGAGCGTCATTTTATTTTGTTAGGATTTGCTTTCTGTTATTTAGGCAATGTTTTGCATCTTTTATTTCAATAAAGGTGGCAAGGATAGCCTTCACCATGCTTATTTTGCAAGTATATGAGTTGTTATTTCAAAACAAAAAGTTTATCGCTGTTGCAAAAATTCCCGAGAAAATTAAGAATGTGATAAAATGTTGATTTTTTGCACAATAAGCTATCATAAATTTTCTACAGTGTGGTAAATTTTCAGAATTTTTGAAGTTAGAGAATTATGAATCTTCTTGCATTCTTTACAGACTGTCCTGTTTAGACAGATTGCTGTTATGTTTGCATATGTTTGCTTGTTTGATGATTCTCTTTGAGGGTATAAGTATTAAATATGTAAAGGCATTTAGCATGCACTGTTAAATTATAATTTTAGTGATTTTCTAAAATAGAGAATGATAAGGTTTTGCATTGATTTATACTAATTTATCTCACGAGTTCTTGTTGAGTTTTGTGTGGATGAAGTTTTTAAGGATTAGGGAAACCGTGATATGAGAGGAATGAAGAAGACACAAGAGCTCATGCTTGGGGATGCCCAAGGAATCTCAAAATAATATTTCAAGAAGACTCAAGCATCTAAACTTGGGGATGCCCTGGTAGGCATCCCACCTTTCTTCATTAATAATTATCGGTTAGCTTCGGTTGAGCCTTAGTGGCCGCACTCGAGTGTCGCCCGAACTACTACCACGGTTACTATCCAGGCCAGTAGGGGCCATAGACCAAACTAGGCCAAAAGCCTAACTTCGGGAAGTATATCGCCCATTCATTCTAGTTGTCGGTGTTCATCTTTTTTCATTGTATATCCATGTTAATTTCATTTCCGCTTTCTTCTTGTCTGTTTGAAAAACTTAGAAAACCCAAAAATATTTCTCGCTTCTTTCGGTTTTTCTTTCTTGTTTAGTTACTGCGTAGTAGTAAAAGAAAACCTAAAAAGATTTCTCGTTCTTCTTTTGCTTGTTGGGAGCTTTTCCATGTAAATAGTTTTTCTCGTTTTCGTTTTCCCTTCGTTCGTTTGCTCTCTTCAGAAAAACCAAAAACTACAAAAACATTTTAGTGTGTGAAATTCTTTTCTTTTCTTCGAATCGTCTTAAGGGAGAAGACTATGCTATAATTGTTAAGTGGCTCTCATCTGCATTATTGTTGATCTCACAAAGAGCCAATATTACCTTGTCTTCCCCTTTGAATAAAAATGTTTGTAGCTTCCAGCTTAGTCCATGGCACACTTGCACTATTATTGTTTTCACATCATTAGGTCGTGTAAGTGAAATGCAATAATGACGACGATTTGATGAAGTGATTGTGCTCAAGGAAAGCTGGTATGAACTCTTCGTGTTTTCGTTTTTGTAAATATGTTTAACTCAATCGATCTTGATTCAACATATTATGAGTAAACATGTTTATGATAACAATTAGAGATTACAGTTCCTCATGACATGCTTAAATAGTTAGGAGTGGATAATGATTTATCTTAAGTGCCAGCATGCATTAAAATGGTTTGGTTGTGATGTAATATGTTAGTATGGTATCCTCCTCTGGATAATTCAAGTGGCTTGACTTGGCACATGTTCACACATGTAGTTGAATCAAAACTGATGCAGTCTTCATGATATTTATGTTCAGCGATTGTTTTCACCCTCAAATGTCATGAAGTGTGTTTGAATATCATGGCAACTCATAATTTTTTAACCTTTTTATAAATATATGGGAGTTTAATAAATTTGCCATGGCATGTAGTGTCATTCCCATGGCGGTATTACTTGCAAATGATCAGGAATATATTATGAGTAAGAGTGTAATGTTTTTTTGTTTTTTTGGGGGGGGGGGGGGGGGGGGGTACAGATGGTGTTTTTAAGCAGCTTCATTGGATAGTAGTTGCCCTAGCAAGGTTTTTTAGTTTGTAACAGTTTGTGGCTATTTTATGGATGTCAAATTACATGCATACATGTTTTTTTTTCAAATCCATGTTTTAGGCTGTTGTTTTATTTCGAAAAAGATGGCAACTTTCTCTGTATGTTAAACTAAAATGTTAGCTGGTGCTATGGCGTAAGATAGTTGGGCCTTTGGCCCACTTGGTTTACTGGGGGATACTCCTTTTTTAGCAATCAGGGGTTGACTGGAGCGTGTTTCCGCCGATCGTTTTTGTTCGTTGGCACGATCGCTTTTGTACGAATCTTTCGTTCGGTGGGAAGGCGGGTTAATTGCATAAAATCACCATATTTAATGCATCGTTTGCAGAAAATCACGAAGTCACTAATTATTTGTAAAAAACACGGCGCATTCAGTAATCCTTTTGCAGAAAGCACTTATTGCTTGCTTTACCGTGTTTGGTCGCGTTTCCGACAGGTAGGGCCCGCTCGCCAAGAGCTGACCTGGCAAAAAATTGCCACGTGTGCGTCTTGACCAAGTCTTCTTCCTTCCCCTCTCTTCCCCTGTCACACACATTACAACAAACATGTTGAGGGCAGGGACCGACGCTTGCGCCGCTTCACCATGGGGAGCAGAGGAACGTGGTTGTGTGAGAGGCCATGGAGGAGAGTCTCCCCGCAGCTCGCCGCCGGCCGCTCCCTCAACGCCCATGACCAGGGCACCCGCTGCTACGCCGCCCGGCAAGCAACCGCCGCCGTGCTCCTGACACAAGCGGCCTCATGAGCCCGAGCCTCTGCACGGTGGCCTCGCAGTCAACGCCCACATGCCAGTCCCCGGTGGATCTTCTTCCTCACATTCTATTTCAGCTAGACATTTCGTTGAGCACTTGGCATGCAGCAAGCAGCCGGAGAAGGACATGGTGGGTGTGGAGGCCTCCGGCAAGGTGGCTCTGGTCCTTGGCCGCCCACAGGATCGAGGTGGAGGCTGCAGCCGCATGCATCTACGACGCTATCCGCACACACAAGCCCGCCATGGCCCCTCTCTGGTGGTACAAGCTCAAACCTATGCGGAGGTAAAGCCGCCGCGTGCATCCATGCCACTGGCTGCATACACAGCTTCGTGTGATGGCCGACGCACAGGTTGCAGTTGTTGTCGTCGACTGTGGCAACGTCCTTCGACTTGCTTGGCGTGGCCGCTGACCACCCAGACGAGACACGTGATTTAGGACCATGGTTCAATCGAACCTACGGTCTATGTCATACGATTTAACATCCCACTACATGTGGATTTGTGACATGCATGCCAACTGCATTTTTTAATCAACCATGCATGCATCCTCATGAATAGACATGCATTCCAACTACATTTTTTAATTAACCATACATGGATCCTCATGAATAGTGTTTAAAAATCAATGGTGTCGAGCGCAGGTTCGGCTGAACCATGGTTCCGTACAACATCTTCGCCACCCAGACGGCGTCCGCGTTCGGCACTGCTCCGCATCGTCTCTACGTCCGGACCCGACCTCCAGCAATCTCACCGGCCCGCACCGTCGTGCATGTCCGCGACCGCCACCCATGAGTTGAGGGGTCCCGTCACCATGCCGCCTAGCTATCACCGGCAAGAAGCTCGTCGCTGTCGCACATCACGCACACGCACGAACAAAGCAGCAACTCAACCTAGCGCGAGTGGCAGCAGGCACACAAGAACACATCCTATAACTACTCAATGGCTCGCAGCAGCCCAGCGACTCCTGGTGGTGCGCGTCACGTACAAGTTACCTCCGACGCTCCCTCTGCGCGGTGGCCTCGCTGGGCGCGTCAGGAACGCCCTCGCCGGGCGCGCACGCGTCCTTGGACCTCCACGAGCTCTCCTACATCTCCCAGCTCTCCGTCCACTCCCACATGGCCAGCGGGAACCATGTCCATTCCAAGACTATCCATCATCCTCGCCTTGCTCTTACCTGTGTTTTGGATGGCTGCGGTCTTCGTGTGCAGCTCAACGCTGCTCCTGGCGCACTCGCACTTCCAACTACGTGGCCTGCGCAAGGCTCGGCACGCCGCTGCAGACTCTGCTGGTCGCCAACGACACCACCTGGATCCCGTGCAGCACCTGCGGCTGCTGCGCGCCCAAGTCGTCACCGCGAGCATCCAGTCTCGGCACGGCCTAACCCCCCCTCCCGCTGCCATGCGGCTCCCTCAGCCTCTGCACGCCCGGCAACAACCACTCTCCCTCGTCCAAGCGAACGGCGTTAGGCCCTGCCCCTCCCAGTGCACGCACACAACGTGTTTGTTGTAATGTGTGTGAGAGTGAAAGAGAGGAGAAGAAAGAAGAATTGGTCAAGACGCACATGTGGCAACTTTTTTGCCAAGTCAGCTCCTGACAAGCGGGCCTCACCTGTCAGAAATGCGATCAAACACGGCAAAGCAAGTGATAAGTGCTTTATGCAAAAGAATTACTGAATGCGCGGTGGTTTTGCAAATAATTAGTGACCTCGTGGTTTTCTGTAAACGATGCCTTAAATGTAGTGGTTTTATGCAATTAACTCGTGGGAAGGCCCTCCAGACCGAAACATTCGGCTGTTATCAGGGTCACTTCTATCCTCAAACAAAACCCAACTGAACTTGCGGTAAAAAAAAGTACTACTAGATAACTGAACCTTGTCACAATTTGGAACAGAACACTTTGGAGTAGCACCGCACTGCTCCCGACGCCGATCATAAGTCCAAAAAATCAACTAAGCCTGCTTGGGCGAGATGGTGAGCAGCAAGCCAATGCGATGGCTGGGAAGAACCGGCAGCAGCACGCCCCCCTTCTCGTCGTAGTAGGTGACGCCAGGAATGGCTTCTGTCCCGACCATCTCGGTGCTGTCCAGGCTGAAGTCCCTGAGCTTGCAGAGGAACCTATCCGGCCTCATCCGCCTCCCCCCGGGCTTGAACCCGCGCAGCATCGGGTTCGCCACCGAGTCGTACGTCCACCCGCCGGCGCCGTCATCACCCCGCAGCTCACGCCAGGCGTCCACCCACCCCGATCCAGCGGCGATGGGGAAGGGACCGTCGAGGTCTTCGTCCCAGTTCATGTCACCGGCGAGAACGGCGTTGTGGGAGGAGCAGCTGGCGAAGTGCCGGAGGTAGTCGTGGGCTTTGTCGAGCCTGGCCACGGACCGAATGTCCGACCGAGTGGGCTCGGGTAAGCGGCACATCGCCACATGCAGCCTGTGGTCGCAGAACACCGGGTGGAGGCGAGGGCGGCCATCAGCGCCGTAGGGGTTGGTGGCACTGCGCTTCCAGTCAAGAAAAGCCGAGAACAAACCCGCTGGCGCCGCTGGCGGCAGTGCTAGTCAGGTGACTCGGTTAGTTAGTTAGTGCATGGATGATTCAGTGTAGTTTGCATGGAATGAGTCCAAGCCGGTGGCTCTTGGCCGTGTGTTGGTGGCGCATGGATAGGAGTGGATGGCATTACGTGCATGTAGTCAGTGATTAGCATCATGCATGGAGTTAGTTGGAGTAGTGGCTGGATGTGCTGGCCGGTTAGTGCGTGCGTGATGGCCGGATGTGATGGCTGGCTGTGTGCCCTCCTGTGTATATATATGTCACATTGAGCAATGGAAAGAGGCTGTGAAGGCTGGATACACAATGTAGCCACGGTGGGCATCAAGAAAGTTTCTCTTGGCAAAGCCATTTTGGTCTTCTTCCTTGGTGCATGTGTGTGCGCGTGCGTGTGTAGAGTTCGTCACCATGTGTGTGTTTGTGAGAGCTAGAAGAAGAGCGGCGCTGCAAAAAGCGGCGGCACCAACAGGCAGGGACCCAGGCACGGCGTCGTGTTGGTCGTGCCCTGGATGCAACTTGGTCAGCTGCAGAAGATTACATAGTAGTAATATGTTAGTACAAACAATTAGCCACCAAACAACGAAATACAGGAAACGGTACTGGTGCTCCATTGTTGTTGGTAGTACTACCACCAGAACAGCGTCAGAGTCCGGAACAGCGACTTGCACGTACAATCCCCACCACGGAGACCCCCGAAAGATTTTCTTTCATACTAGATGACCAGTTGCGCCAAATGGCGCACAGACCCGTTTAAAACCATGTTCATGTTGAAAATATTTGCATTTTTTAATAACCGTATATTTGAGTACATTTGATAAGAACTTATACCCCTATACATAAAGGGAATTAAATGCAAATATTTTCTAAAGGCAATAATGCCACAAATTAGATCATCGGTAGGTCAAATAATTGAGTCTGCAATTACGAACTCTGAGTAGCTGTAAACTTATTAAAAAAGAGTAAACACAAGTGACACAATAAAATGTACTTAATACATGAACTCGTGAACATTTGTACAGGAGAAGTAAATAGAAATAGTGGTCAATTACATCATATAATTTGGTTCTATACTCTTGTGTATATATCCTGAGTGCTACCCCTTTGTGATCAACTTTTTGTCCTTCGAATCGAATGGCACGGCTACTGCCCCTTGTGGAAAAAGAAAGGACTCTATAATACCCATAAATGTAAACTTATAATTGCAAAAAAAATCCACAGGCACCATATATAAGGATATATCCCAAAATACAATGCAGTTCATAGGCTCATTCTTCAATTGACATTCTGGACATCAAATCAAAATTATGAGGTATTGTTGTGAATTGCAAAACTTCTAAACCTGGTGCTATCCTCGGAACATCCTTCAGTATGTACCTACCACAAATTATAGTCATATTAATGAAATACATATCCCTTTTTAGAAGCGAAAATACACAACCATCTAAAATAGAGAAACTTGGCGGCATGCGGCATAAAGAAGATATTGCTCATGCTCGCTTGAGAAAAGGAATATAGCTAAAGAATTTTCCAAACCTTGAGAACGAACTACAATAAACAGCCAAAAAAATCTAATATTCTACATATGTTGGACACATGGATGTTACTACAAAAAGGGAAGGCATCAACAAGCATAAGTATCTCATTTTTAGCTACCAATATTAGCAAATATTCTGTTATGGGAAACTATTTAATGGTAGAAACTCTGAAAGACGCAAATTGTCATTCGTTTCACATCATCATCTTGCTGGTGACCAAATAAACACTATTGCTTCATGTGTAGTTCAAGGCTGTATTTCAGAAAGTCTAACTGTGTCGAAAAAAAAACTTGAAACCAACACTGTAAAAAAAGCGGGCCTAAGACTGTCAAAAATTTGAACCTCGTCCAAGCACTTCCTAAAATACCTTGTTATGTTCTCTATGAGTGCACTCATTAATCTGTCAGCTAGTGTCATAAAGAGCATCGACGAGACACTTTTTACTATGCGGCAGCTAGTGTCATGTAAAAAGGGGTGGAATCATCAGGTGAAGATTTTGCATCCCTGAGTATAACTAATAAGGATATTGCACTACCTCCTGGTTGTCCTACCAGTAAACAATCATATCAACATATGAACCACATAGTTGCTGGGAAAACAATGGTTTCTAGGTGGGGTTCTAGCACCAACCCTTAGAATGTCGCAATGTTACTCATGCTAATACATCAACTCCATTCAACAGTGTACCAAAAATGTCTTGCTTCAGACAGAGATAATGAATTAACAATTCCATCCTGTGTTTTTCAAACCCAGCAGGCGCAAAGGGCGAGAGAAAGACAAGCATTGAAAGAGTACACATAAAAATATTTAGAGACAGAGTGAAACATACAAAAATAAAAAATTGTTCCTGGCAATGTCATGATTTTCTCTAACCAGTGTAAACATATATAAATAGTCTTTTGAAAATATTAGTAGAAGGGCAGTTTTACATATATAGAACAAGTGATCACAAGCTTCTTTTGACCACAGAGACAGTAATGAGGTCTAAAGTGTAAAAAATGATTAAGGTAAGCAACAAATAGGATATAAAAGAAAAACCAAAGGCGATCTGTAAAACCTTCCCGATTGTTTCCTAGGAAAGAACACCAGCGGATGTGATTCCCTCTTCTAGTAAACCTTCCCGATTGTTTCCTACGAAAGAACACCAGCGGATGTGATTCCCTCTTCTAGTGATATGAGAATGTTGATTACTTTGCTGAATTGCCTTTTCTCCTCTTCAGAAGAATCCATTAACTTCAAGAGGTGACATAATGATTCCATTGTGTCTCTCATCTATAGGCAATCGATTGCTTGAGAATGTATTGTGCAGAACTCATATAACAAAAACCGAGAAGAAAGGAACCTTGAGAGTACCTTATCGATTCTAGATTTTCTCTCTTCTTTAAGATTTGATATTGTGCTAGGAAGGCCTTCCCATTGCTCATGTTTCTGGACTGCTCAGCACCATTCTGATGTAGACCGGGATGAATTACGTTTACAGTCTTTGGGAAATCAATTCCAATAACTCCACATAAAGAATGCCTTCATTTACATATTTCAGAATCTTGTGAAGTCTATCAGACTGAAAGTAATGCAAATAAGGAAACATTTCGCATCAACACTCAATCCTAAAGTAACTTAAATTAGATGACCTGCAGTCCTAGATAGTTGATACAAATTACATGGCAGTGGCTAGCTTAACAAATTAATCATCTTACCACTTTATAGAAAGCATATACCACAAAATCTAAGGTCTTTTTTCTCTGACTTGAACCATTCCTGAATACTCAAGTATTCCTTAGCAGCTGCCAGTTCTATTTATTCACATGTAGTGCAAGAAACATAATATTTTGAAGGCCAACTGTAGGTTTCAGATTACCTAGCTTATTCAGGACGGTTTAACTTATTTTTGAGCACGAAGTTGTGCTTGGTAGCTATTAAGCTTCCTTGTCGACAAATCATGTTCATCACCAGCTGGACTGTTTACATTATCACCCTGATCATTATGCTCACTTAACTCGGAGCATATCTTCTCAATCTGTGATCGAATATCATAATACTGCTTGATCCTTTTTTCTGTCTTGCATTTCAGGTCGTCTAGCACAGGAACAACAACAGCAAGTTGTTCCTTGAGCAACACGTAGCTCTTGTCTTTCTGCGCAAGTGCTGAGAAATTAGCAAAAACATTGTAGTAAGGTGGTATTGCCTAGAGATCAAGAATAAGCCAGTAGCTACTTTTGACAAAAAAATAGAGCAAACATGCATCGTCAAGTTCTATTTATTAGCTTTAAGATGTAGACATTCATTTTGAAGAATGCATAGCTAAGGTAGACAATATTGTGTTACCAAACAGAACATTGGAAATGGGGAATATGTAGGCATAAAAGTCTTAAAGCAGGTAGCATTTTACTGACGATAATTATAGATAGATCAGGTAACGCAGTGCAAGAATATTTACAATGGATAGAAGAGACAGGGGTAAGAAGATAGTTCGAACGACAATATTCACAACATATAAAAATGGTCTACGACAACAGAGCTTAATAGAGAATTGCATCAGCAGATCTTGGGCATTACTCTATGAGCACCAAAACCTGGATTTGCAAACACACAAGCAAAATAGTAGCAGTGTGTCCAAAAGGTTGCAAAGACAAGTGCATGAAGAGTTGAAGACAACTGCGGCGAGGTCTTGGCTAGTCCTAGCTGGTGTAGGTTATAAAGGCCTTTGCCAAAGCAGCGAGCGTCGATATACAGAAGAACCTGATGCAAAAAACCAAGGAAATTCATAAGATAGGCTGATTTAGCTGGCACTCACACGTATACAAGTAAAAATGGGAAGTAACAGAAAGAATCATATATGTAGTCTATGAGTCATCGGTAGGAAATGTAGATCTCAGGAACATATCAGCTAACAAAAAGACAAATGTGATTGCAACACAATGCATGTTGGAATAGCATCATGGTCAAATTACTGAAAGATCTAGGGTATCACACAGCATCAGAAAGCTTTTTAAAACAGCTTGGATCAGGAGGGCATAAATATAAGTTATCTAGCAGCAACTTAAAAGTGCATAAATAGTGCTCAGCCATCAGCAAGCAGCATGTTTATAAGATGCATGCAAATTTAATTAGAAAACATGAATTCTACAGAAGTAGAAACTGAGCTGAATGCATGGAAGAAAAATGTGGCTTGCCATGCGCCCATGGTCATCTTAGACGATAGATGAATTACTGCCTTTTTTTCTTTGCATTGCCAGCGTTCTTAGCACCAGCATTGCTCCTGAATTGCATGAACCTGCAAAGCAAAGTGCGCATGGGGACAATCTGTAAGACGCGTATACAAAAGAACCAAAAGAAAAATGCATCAAGAGCATTCTAATAACCATTTGACAGCTCAACATAAGAAAACAATCTGAAGGTTTTAACGGTATCTACTTCTTCCTAGAAGAACAAACACAGGGCAACATTAAAAGCAACTACACATCCTATCTTTTTTTGACGCACCTAGACTCTTTCTTTACTTGCCACCCGTGCCAATACCAACAAGGAGCAAACAAAATTTTCACCAGGTAGACTGCAAGCATCTAAACCAAAGTATCACCCCGTTTGATAGGCTAATGAGGCACATGCATGAGCACCATCTCGCAATGGCGCATCCGAGCTTAGCTAGAGACCGCATATGCAAACCGATTAACCAAGCAGAACAGAGACGAGACGAACCAGAAGAGGACTCAGATGCTCACGATGTGGTCGAGGTGGGCGTGCGTGATGAAGAGGTGGTCATGGCGCACGGCGAAGAGTGGGCCACGGCCGATGTCGAATGCGACGTTGAGGGACGGCACTGTGATGCAGGTCTTGTGCCCGCCCACCGAGATCCCCTCGACGGCGTACCCCTCCGCCTCCACGCCCTTGCGCTGCACCTGGGCGCACACGCAACGGTACTCCTTGTCGGTGAGCATCCGGTCGAGCACCGAGAGCAGCCCGCTCCCTTGTGCATCTGACACTTTCAACTCCTCAGCATCATCTGAGTTCTCTTCCTTGGCATCAGTGTTCTCAGGGGCCTTCTCTTCACAAGCTTTCCCCGATTCCTTCCCCTTCCTTCTTTGCATTGTCGCTATTATCAACTTTGTCCCCACTGTTTTGTTCTGTGTCACCATCAGCTAGAATTTTCTTCAGCTTGAAAGCCAGAATCAGACATTTTGGGCATCTATATAACCAAATATTGATGATTCACAGGGTCGCTAAATTAGAACTCCACCTGCAGCTGAAAACAGAGGCGGGGAGAATAACCGAAAGTATCTAATCTTTCGATTCCATCTCACCCAAACAGACCCCGAGCAACTCGCGCAACCTCCCAGACTAAGATCAGGCAGAAAGGAAAAGAAAAACAGAAGCTTAGAAGCAACGATTCCATACCTCGTAGTTGAGGGAGAGGCCCTCGCGGAGCGAGGACTCGGCCTCCTGGATGTTGCCATCGTCGACCCTCGTCTCCGAGGACTCGGACGCCGTCGTCGCCGAGGTGCCGGCCTCCGACTCCGGCGCCCTCTTCCTCGCCTTCACCGGCGAAGCGAACTCCGCCGAGTCCCCGGTTGGGCCCACCTCGCTCCCGCTATCCGACTCTGCTGCCGCTGCCGTCTCTGCCATAGAGCCGCCGCGCGATCCCTCCGGCAAGCACCCTCGGGAAGAGAGGAAGAGGAGGTGAGGCGGGGAGGCCCTTCTCTGGCCGCTGCCAGGCGGGGAGGCGGAGCTGCGACGAGCGGCGGCGGAAGGGATAGGAGACAGAGGAGTGGCTGCGCCGCGGGAGGATGGAGGAGGAAGCGAAAATGCATGCAGGTCATATGAACGATAATGCATGCATGATTGATGTGAAAATGAGTCGATCGAGCGTCAGGGGTACCTGCAAGAAGATGACGTCCGGGGCATGGCTCGCTATGAGATCCGAAACGGACTGCATCCTGCGATACACGGCGACGTGCTGATTGGACCACACATTGTACGTCAGGAACTTGATCCTCTTCGCGTCTGAGGCTGACATCCTTTTGGGCAAAGCTAGGGGACGAAGGAGAGCTCTCAATCGATCTACCTCCACGTATCTATCGTAGGCAGCCATATATATTGCGCAAATTAGGTCACCACGCCTCAGGCTGGCCATAGTGGGGGAAAAAAGTCCAAAACAAACCCTGAACTTGTAGACGAAAACTAAATCAAACCCTGAACTTCAAATCCCTGAAATCAGCACACTAAACTATTTAATCCCGGTCTATTTTAAACCTTGAGTGCGTTCCCAAACAGGGATCGTCGACGTGGCATGTTGAACCCGGGATGGTTGGCTGCGGCCAGACTGGGCCGGCCCATAAGGAAGGGGCGAAGCTTGTTTTTCTTTTTGCAACATTTTTTCGAACCGCGCTACGTAAAAAGTTGAAAAAGAAGTGCCCTGCGAATCGAACTTGCGACCTGACGCTCGTCAAGTCTTCCTGCTAGCCACTTTAACAGACGGCTGTTGGTAGCGTAGGTGAAGCACGATAATATTTAAACACACGCAGCATGGAGGTTTGAAAACATTTTTTAAAGCATGAACTAAATTTTTGAAACCTGAACTAAATTTTAAAGTGAAAACAATTTTTTAAAGCATGACATTTTTAAAGATAAACATATTTTGAAAAAATGGGAACAAATTTGGAAACCTGAACAATATTTTAGAATGTGAACACTTTCTAAAAAACTTTAAAATGGGAAAATTTGTCCAGGTTTCAAAATCGTTCGTGTTTTGAGCAATTTGTTATTTTTCGCCAAAAAGTGTTCGCACTCTTAAGAATGTTCGGGGCATTAAAAATGGTTCAGGTTTTTTTTTAAAAAGTATGTTTTTTGAAAACTGTTCGTAACTCCAGAAATTGTTCAATTTTTTAAAACAATGTTGGAATTTAAAAAAAATTGGTTGTTAGAATATTCGGATTTCAAAACTGTTGGCAATTTTCACCACGCCTCAGGCTGGCCATAGTGGGGGAAAAAAGTCCAAAACAAACCCTGAACTTGTAGACGAAAACTAAATCAAACCCTGAACTTCAAATCCCTGAAATCAGCACACTAAACTATTTAATCCCGGTCTATTTTAAACCTTGAGTGCGTTCCCAAACAGGGATCGTCGACGTGGCATGTTGAACCCGGGATGGTTGGCTGCGGCCAGACTGGGCCGGCCCATAAGGAAGGGGCGAAGCTTGTTTTTCTTTTTGCAACATTTTTTCGAACCGCGCTACGTAAAAAGTTGAAAAAGAAGTGCCCTGCGAATCGAACTTGCGACCTGACGCTCATCAAGTCTTCCTGCTAGCCACTTTAACAGACGGCTGTTGGTAGCGTAGGTGAAGCACGATAATATTTAAACACACGCAGCATGGAGGTTTGAAAACATTTTTTAAAGCATGAACTAAATTTTTGAAACCTGAACTAAATTTTAAAGTGAAAACAATTTTTTAAAGCATGACATTTTTAAAGATAAACATATTTTGAAAAAATGGGAACAAATTTGGAAACCTGAACAATATTTTAGAATGTGAACACTTTCTAAAAAACTTTAAAATGGGAAAATTTGTCCAGGTTTCAAAATCGTTCGTGTTTTGAGCAATTTGTTATTTTTCGCCAAAAAGTGTTCGCACTCTTAAGAATGTTCGGGGCATTAAAAATGGTTCAGGTTTTTTTAAAAAAAGTATGTTTTTTGAAAACTGTTCGTAACTCCAGAAATTGTTCAATTTTTTAAAACAATGTTGGAATTTAAAAAAAATTGGTTGTTAGAATATTCGGATTTCAAAACTGTTGGCAATTTTCACCACGCCTCAGGCTGGCCATAGTGGGGGAAAAAAGTCCAAAACAAACCCTGAACTTGTAGACGAAAACTAAATCAAACCCTGAACTTCAAATCCCTGAAATCAGCACACTAAACTATTTAATCCCGGTCTATTTAAACCTTGAGTGCGTTCCCAAACAGGGATCGTCGACGTGGCATGTTGAACCCGGGATGGTTGGCTGCGGCCAGACTGGGCCGGCCCATAAGGAAGGGGCGAAGCTTGTTTTTCTTTTTGCAACATTTTTTCGAACCGCGCTACGTAAAAAGTTGAAAAAGAAGTGCCCTGCGAATCGAACTTGCGACCTGACGCTCATCAAGTCTTCCTGCTAGCCACTTTAACAGACGGCTGTTGGTAGCGTAGGTGAAGCACGATAATATTTAAACACACGCAGCATGGAGGTTTGAAAACATTTTTTAAAGCATGAACTAAATTTTTGAAACCTGAACTAAATTTTAAAGTGAAAACAATTTTTTAAAGCATGACATTTTTAAAGATAAACATATTTTGAAAAAATGGGAACAAATTTGGAAACCTGAACAATATTTTAGAATGTGAACACTTTCTAAAAAACTTTAAAATGGGAAAATTTGTCCAGGTTTCAAAATCGTTCGTGTTTTGAGCAATTTGTTATTTTTCGCCAAAAAGTGTTCGCACTCTTAAGAATGTTCGGGGCATTAAAAATGGTTCAGGTTTTTTTTAAAAAAGTATGTTTTTTGAAAACTGTTCGTAACTCCAGAAATTGTTCAATTTTTTAAAACAATGTTGGAATTTAAAAAAAATTGGTTGTTAGAATATTCGGATTTCAAAACTGTTGGCAATTTTCACCACGCCTCAGGCTGGCCATAGTGGGGGAAAAAAGTCCAAAACAAACCCTGAACTTGTAGACGAAAACTAAATCAAACCCTGAACTTCAAATCCCTGAAATCAGCACACTAAACTATTTAATCCCGGTCTATTTTAAACCTTGAGTGCGTTCCCAAACAGGGATCGTCGACGTGGCATGTTGAACCCGGGATGGTTGGCTGCGGCCAGACTGGGCCGGCCCATAAGGAAGGGGCGAAGCTTGTTTTTCTTTTTGCAACATTTTTTCGAACCGCGCTACGTAAAAAGTTGAAAAAGAAGTGCCCTGCGAATCGAACTTGCGACCTGACGCTCGTCAAGTCTTCCTGCTAGCCACTTTAACAGACGGCTGTTGGTAGCGTAGGTGAAGCACGATAATATTTAAACACACGCAGCATGGAGGTTTGAAAACATTTTTTAAAGCATGAACTAAATTTTTGAAACCTGAACTAAATTTTAAAGTGAAAACAATTTTTTAAAGCATGACATTTTTAAAGATAAACATATTTTGAAAAAATGGGAACAAATTTGGAAACCTGAACAATATTTTAGAATGTGAACACTTTCTAAAAAACTTTAAAATGGGAAAATTTGTCCAGGTTTCAAAATCGTTCGTGTTTTGAGCAATTTGTTATTTTTCGCCAAAAAGTGTTCGCACTCTTAAGAATGTTCGGGGCATTAAAAATGGTTCAGGTTTTTTTTAAAAAAGTATGTTTTTTGAAAACTGTTCGTAACTCCAGAAATTGTTCAATTTTTTAAAACAATGTTGGAATTTAAAAAAAATTGGTTGTTAGAATATTCGGATTTCAAAACTGTTGGCAATTTTCACCACGCCTCAGGCTGGCCATAGTGGGGGAAAAAGTCCAAAACAAACCCTGAACTTGTAGACGAAAACTAAATCAAACCCTGAACTTCAAATCCCTGAAATCAGCACACTAAACTATTTAATCCCGGTCTATTTTAAACCTTGAGTGCGTTCCCAAACAGGGATCGTCGACGTGGCATGTTGAACCCGGGATGGTTGGCTGCGGCCAGACTGGGCCGGCCCATAAGGAAGGGGCGAAGCTTGTTTTTCTTTTTGCAACATTTTTTCGAACCGCGCTACGTAAAAAGTTGAAAAAGAAGTGCCCTGCGAATCGAACTTGCGACCTGACGCTCGTCAAGTCTTCCTGCTAGCCACTTTAACAGACGGCTGTTGGTAGCGTAGGTGAAGCACGATAATATTTAAACACACGCAGCATGGAGGTTTGAAAACATTTTTTAAAGCATGAACTAAATTTTTGAAACCTGAACTAAATTTTAAAGTGAAAACAATTTTTTAAAGCATGACATTTTTAAAGATAAACATATTTTGAAAAATGGGAACAAATTTGGAAACCTGAACAATATTTTAGAATGTGAACACTTTCTAAAAAACTTTAAAATGGGAAAATTTGTCCAGGTTTCAAAATCGTTCGTGTTTTGAGCAATTTGTTATTTTTCGCCAAAAAGTGTTCGCACTCTTAAGAATGTTCGGGGCATTAAAAATGGTTCAGGTTTTTTTTAAAAAAGTATGTTTTTTGAAAACTGTTCGTAACTCCAGAAATTGTTCAATTTTTTAAAACAATGTTGGAATTTAAAAAAAATTGGTTGTTAGAATATTCGGATTTCAAAACTGTTGGCAATTTTCACCACGCCTCAGGCTGGCCATAGTGGGGGAAAAAAGTCCAAAACAAACCCTGAACTTGTAGACGAAAACTAAATCAAACCCTGAACTTCAAATCCCTGAAATCAGCACACTAAACTATTTAATCCCGGTCTATTTTAAACCTTGAGTGCGTTCCCAAACAGGGATCGTCGACGTGGCATGTTGAACCCGGGATGGTTGGCTGCGGCCAGACTGGGCCGGCCCATAAGGAAGGGGCGAAGCTTGTTTTTCTTTTTGCAACATTTTTTCGAACCGCGCTACGTAAAAAGTTGAAAAAGAAGTGCCCTGCGAATCGAACTTGCGACCTGACGCTCGTCAAGTCTTCCTGCTAGCCACTTTAACAGACGGCTGTTGGTAGCGTAGGTGAAGCACGATAATATTTAAACACACGCAGCATGGAGGTTTGAAAACATTTTTTGTAATATTTCGAAACATTTCCTTGAAAATTGCCAACAGTTTTGAAATCCGAATATTCTAACAACCAATTTTTTTTAAATTCCAACATTGTTTTAAAAAATTGAACAATTTCTGGAGTTACGAACAGTTTTCAAAAAACATACATTTTTTTAAAAAAACCTGAACCATTTTTAACGCCCCGAACATTCTTAAGAGTGCGAACACTTTTTGGCGAAAAATAACAAATTGCTCAAAACACGAACGATTTTGAAACCTGGACAAATTTTCCCATTTTAAAGTTTTTTAGAAAGTGTTCACATTCTAAAATATTGTTCAGGTTTCCAAAATTGTTCCCATTTTTTCAAAATATGTTTATCTTTAAAAATGTCATGCTTTAAAAAATTGTTTTCACTTTAAAATTTAGTTCAGGTTTCAAAAATTGTTAGTGAATTGAAATTTTCGTTCACGTTTAAAAATGGTTCATGTAGAAAAAATATTCAGGGATTTAAAAAAGGTTCATGTTTGAAAATTTCATTGTGTGTTTTTTGAATCGCAATTCCAAAAATTGTTTAAAAAATTGCAAAACATGTTTGGAGCTGGAAAAACTCTTTGTTGCTTTTAAGAATATCCGAATTTAAAAAATGTTGATCATTTTCAAGAAAATGTTTAAAATTCTAAAATGTTTTCGAACCTCGATGCTATGTAGTCTGGTGAAATACATCCGCGCTTCACATTTGTCAGTTAAAGTTACCTGGTGGAGTGGCTACACGATGAGGTTAGCAGCGCAAGATCTAAAGTTTGAATCCCAGTGAGTATCGTTTTTTGCTATTTTAAAGTCGAAAAACACGTTTTGCATTTGGTGGGCCGGCCTAGTCGCCAACGATCCCGGTTCGACTCGCTCAAGGTTTAATATAGACCGGGATTACATAGTTCGGTGTGCTAATTTCAGGGATTTGAAGTTCAAGGTTCGGTTTAGCTTTCGTGTACAAGTTCAAGGTTTGTTTTGGACTTTTTTTTAGTGGGGGTAACATAAGTAGTATCATGCATTTGGACTCGCAAACATGTTTATGTGGCAGGCAATTAAAGAAATGGTTATAGTAACATAGATAGATATGTAACATAATAAATGTGATACTATTACGTATCATGCATGGCAATAAATGAGACCACCTATAATACTAATCTATAATACTATGCACTATAGAGGTAGTAACATAGACAAGTAACATATGCATGTTATTAGTCTAAGTTACTCCTCACTATGACCAGCCTCAGTTAAAACGCATGGGAATATGTACACGCGGAGGACGCATGGGGATGTGTACGGGCGGAGTAATTAAGCCACTGTTATATTCCCGAGCGTTGTTGATCTTTTCACGAGGTGCTTTTACGTAAGCTTTCCCGTTTCAAAAAAAAAAGTCAAAGTCAAACGTACGTCTTCACCTACAGCTTCCATCGGTTGCTTTTTAAAGACGTCCATCATCCATGCAAACATGCATTAAGAAAGTTGATTTGTATTGTACTACTAGCAGTGCAAACTTAATGACTAAGGGTACCTATTCGTAGGAAGAACATGATAATAGGATTCTAGGAAAAAAACATGAGAATAGAATTCCAGAGGAAAATTTTATATAGATGCATTCGGTTTGTGGGAAACGAGTATAGGAATTCCTTAGGAATACAACACATCCACTCTAACCTCATTTTTTGCGTAGGAACGAGGCAATGCAATTCCTAAGAATGGCAAGTGTCATCCTATAAAATTTCTTTACCAAGAGTGGAAAGCGAAAGTAAAAGGGATTTGTGAATCAAATTGAAATAAACTAAAACTTCATGTGCAAATTACCAAACAGAAAAAACATAAGGTGATGCTCCATATTGGTTGTCCCTTTTAATTATCTTGGTATGAAGTCTTGACACAAACAACCGTAGTTTACATATGTCTGCCACTAAGATGTATAGTCAGCAGAAACGAAAGCACAAACATGGCCAAAAAGAGTTCAACTACAAAACATTACTGGTACCATGTAAAACACAAAGTCGTAGTTATTAATGATATGCAAAGTAGATGCATATATCATGTGGAAAATTACCAGGTAGTCATGCTATGAAAGAATCTCCCTTTGATGGTCTTTAATCCTTTTCAGGACAACATGGCAAGGATAACATGCTCTTGTCAAGGTTCATCTTCAGTTGCACCCTTTGCTTGTCGATGCTCCTGAGTTGCACCGTGGGGCTCGGTGCACACATGCGTTAGGCTGCTTGCAAAGTTCTGGTATTGTGATCCTTGGGCGACACCCCACATCTACTAGTGTCTTTCCTGGCGATGGTCCTTCTGTCTGCTAGCTAGGCGTGTCTTGTCTTGGGTGCCCTTTTCTTTTTATCTCTCTCTTCTTTCTTTACCCTTGTTGTCACTTGTACGGTTTTCGGCCCGGCTTCCCTCATAAACAGGGCCAACTTGTTCAAGTTTTTTATCTGGTTTTCCTTATAAACTAGATCAGCAAAGCCTAAGGGATGACTCTTGGCTTGGCCACTTTTAAGCAATATATTCATGTGAGAGAACTCCCTCCCCCCCCCCCCCCCCCTCCTGCACGATGATTCCTCAAAAATATAAAAATATGATAGTTTTTTGTGAGGCACCTTCTGAAAGTTGAGTGAAATACGTGTGCATGGTTTATCTTTTGAGATCGATGAGCTTCGCTAAAGCTTTTTGTCGCCCTTTCCTCCATTTGCTTATTTTTCTCTTTTCTTTCCTCTATATTGCTTCTTCTCTCACAAAATTCCTTAATAAAACTAGGATAAATATTAAAACCTTAGCACAAACTTTCACATGTTTGAACTAGGCCATCTACGATTGTGGACATCTTGAAATTGACGGATGAGCTTCGGGAGATGGGAACACCAACATTCATCGATTGAGCATTTCCATTGTGATCAAACAAGCTTATTATGGAAATCCTAGTCACAAGTTCACCTACTTCGTGGCTTCTTCATCCCATTGTGTGCTCTCTTCCCATCAAGCTTTGGAGACGCCACCGTCGGTTTTGTGTACCATAATGTGTTCTATTATGAGCTTTTGACGGTATGCCCCGACCATATCTTCACGTGCGACTAGTACATTGCTGGTGTCGCATTCCACATGCACTCACACAAGGCACCAAAAAATTAAAAATGTCGATCTCGCCCAAGAATATGCATGATGATCGTTTATTAAACAAAAAAAGGTTTATTTCACAAAATTGAAAAGCTCCCAGGATGTACGGCAAAGTAAGCCCTCAAACGGGTCATGGTCGGAAGCCTGGCCGGGCTGCCTTTGAAGTTATTAGGCGAGATTCGGCTGTTCAATTAGGATAGTGTTTTATTATTTAAAATAACTCCAGGAATTGATTTTGGCTCACAACTACTCCAAATCAATTTCAAAAAGTTCCAAGGAAAATACAATAAATTGACATACTTATCTAAAGCCTAAGAGAATTATTTCCAAACCACACTAAATTTTTCAAAATAATTCCCTAAAAGTAATTCTTTAAATATTTTCAAATACCCAAATAATTATTATTTGGAAACTCATGTTATTCCCTCTCTGTTGGAAAATTCAAACAGGCTCTCAAAAGTAACAAGGTCAAAGCAAATCAATCCATTCTATTTAATTGGTTAACATTTCAAAGAATTAATTTTGTTGGGGGGTATTGCAGCTACTATTTTCCTACTTCGAATACATGTGTGTTTATCGCCATTGGAAATTGAGCTTTGAGATGTTGTAACTGAAGAGGACAGCAAAAACTATGGGGAACGCCGCCAGAACCACGGCTGCCAGTGGCAGCAGATCGCGTTGAAAACCATAGTAGTCTTTCACGAATGTTGCAACGGATTTGGTCTCTCCAAACACGACTATCATCCTGTCGTTGTAATCCCCGAACTATGTGGTGAAGAAGACATTGAGCGACCATGACATTGGGGAGATGTAGTAGAGCCATATCCACCATCTCGGTATTTGCTGCCATATGTTCATGAATCCTTTGTAAGCACCATCTTTTTTTATCTCTAATGGTAATCATATATGTATAAATGTGTGTGTGTGTGTGTGTGTGTCTATATATATATATATATATATATATATATATATATATATATATATATATATATATATATATATATATATATGGCTTCACTTACCGGAGCAGGCACGAGGAAGCCGGAGATGAGGTTTTGCAGGCCGTGGCACACAGATGTAAGTATGAATGCAAGTTGGATGTTAGGGGTGAGCGACACAATCATCATTCCCAGGTAGACGAAGTAGAGCAGCGTGCACGACATGGTGTACATGAACCAGAAGAATTTTGCTGCTGTCCACGCGTACCCGATCATCGGATATGCTATCAACATGAACATCACTACTTGAACCAGCACATAAGGTATCTCCATGGCAACCTAAATCCAAAGAGGTATAAGTCAATGTCTGCACATATATAGCAGTAGCATAATCTATCTGAAAAATATTCACGCGATGAATAGGACCTGTGCAAAAGGGTAGGCCCAAGGAGAGTACATCCCTGCAAACCTCTCCCTGTAAACAACGGAGCGCTCGATGGCGACAAATGGCATCACTGCCTGGCAAATGTTGGTGCCGGTGAACAGAGTGATTCCATACATGCACCCCAATATGGTGAAGAGGCCTCGCTGGTCGTTTCTACCCTCAAACAAAATAAGCAGCAGCTTCAATCATATATTGCCACATACATGTCCATAATAGATATATGCATAATTAAGCTTGTCTCTGGAAGCTGTGTTGTCATATTGATGAAAATCGAAGAAAGAAACAAAACAAGCAGCAGCATGATTTAAGATGTATGCATAATTTTCCGCAGAAAAAAGATATATGCATAACTAAGAGATGACTACATACATGTGGTTGATGTTGCCTCGCTGCCAAAACAATGCGCCGAAGAAAATGCAAAAGCCTAACATGGACGCCAGTCGCACCAGGTTGTAGGAAGGGCTTCTCCAATACGACAAGTATTGCTTCCAGAGACATGCTTTGAATTGCTCCCGAAACTTCTGTGGAAACTTTGTTGGGAAATGGAGGTCACTCGTGCCTGGAACTGGTACGCTCAAGCGCTTTACCAGCATGTCTTTATCCCTTTGAGCACCAAATTTACATATTGGTTAGCACAAATATTATGTTAGGATTAGTTTGAAGGCTGAATGAGATCTCTGTTAAGCATGGTATGTGAGCCATGCTTATGTTCTGTTCTTATCAAAATTGTTTTGTTTTTCTTAGATATTGTGGAAGGTCTGAGACGCAATTTTAATATGTATAATCTATCGTGCAGTGATTATAATTCAGCTGTTAAGGCACTATTGCTAACTGAGTCGGTTCGTTGAAACTTACTTGCACATTGACGATGCCCTATACATTTGTACAAAATCTGCTCCCACTTGAGCTTCCATAGATGTAGAAGTAACTTCTAGCATCCATGTTGATGGGTTGTAGTTGTCCTTGATCCTAGGTATCTCATGTATTGCCTAGAAGAATAAAAAAAATCACCAGTTTGTAGCAAAACAATTGGGGAGAAAAGTCAGGCGGTGGACTGGTGGTGAACTACGTATAGCCTTCTCTGATCAAAACAGACTACAACTGTGATTAATATAGCTCATCCCCTTCAGTGGTATGTAGAATGTGAATCACGAGGCTAAATATGGGTTCACAATAATACATAACTTCATGAATTTTCTGTGCAAAAAACATAAATTTTGAAAATAGAGAAAAATATGAAAACCAAATCTTGTTACGTTTGTTTACTATAAATGGTATGTTTAATTAAACTGGCCTATATCATATACAAGTGGATGATATACAATTACAAAGCAGTTAAAATTCCTAATTACCTGGAAATATTGGATGACCTCACAAGAATGGTGTCCAACTGGCCCAGCATAGATCAACTCTCCACCTCTTCTCATGAGCATCAACTACATTTATATAACAACATAATTAGTAAATATGGTACTTCACTTCCAAATGAATTATTTTGGTTGAGGAATTTCTGATTAATAATGTATGGAAAATTATATGGAACTAGGGTTTACAGTTTAGTTGAATACTTATTAATGAACTTGAATACTTATTAATGAAATCTATGCAGCTGTTACCATATGCATCTACTTAAATTGCACTGCTAAACCCAACCAAGTGTTGTAGATATTTTTATCTATTCTCCAACTAATCTGGGAATTTCCTAACCCATGAAACGAATATGTCAGCACATTTTAACACCATCTTTGTTAATGATACAACAGAACAGAGGTTCCATGCCAATCATAGCGAAAATTCAGAAAATTACATTGTTAACTTCTCGAAAAATTAGTTGAGGCAGACTCTGTCTTGGACTTAATTTGGGTTCTTTCATTTCTGGTGGATAAAGTGATGATTCTCTATCTGAGGTGGCATACAATTTGTTCCATGTCTGATGGTTAATTGTATGACCTGGCTTCAAAATTTCAGGATATGGTAGCACCATTTTAATTCATTTTTATGAAATCAAAACTTTTTTGACATACTTATCCAATATAATAAATTTGCAAATCTATATTAGATTTTTACACCTTAAAATTTATTACTTAATACACTATGTCTTGGTACCTAGAGAGAGTCATGGAGAAGGTCAGAAGGCTATATATATGTCAAGTAATTACCTCATCAAATGCCTCAAATATATCGATACTTGGTTGGTGAATGGTGCACACGACTGTTCGACCCGTGTCTGCAACATTCTTGACTGCACGCATGACAATAGCAGCTGCCCTTGCATCCAAGCCTGATGTTGGCTCATCCATGAATATGATTGAAGGGTTAGACACAAGCTCGACTGCTATAGTGAGTCGTTTCCGTTGCTCTGTCGACAATCCATTTACCGCTGGTATTCCAACCAAAGAATCTCTTATTTCATCCAACTCAATTTTTTCAAGAACTTCATTGACAAATTCCTGCAAGGGTAAGGAATACAGATGAGCTCAGAGTTTCACATCTCAATTGTTTCTGGTGGCTAGGCTGCTAGTATGCAAACCATGTACACTATTCCTCTGTCCCAAATTATAAGAAGTTTTGCTAGGCTACCAAAATGTCTTATAATTTGGGATGGAGGCAGTACTTTCTTTCCATATATACTTGCATATTTGTAGCTTATGTTTCGTTGCAGAATCAAATATAACTCACATTTCTTGCTTTTGAATCAGTTTCTAGTGGAAGGCGCAACCAAGCGAAATATGCAACTGATTCACCTACTGTGATTTGTGGGGAATGAACATCAGTCTATTCACAGTAGCCTGATATCCTAGCAAAAGTTTCCTGAATTTTAGGATAACCCCCTATTCTTATTTCCCCTTCAATAACACCTCCTGTTTTCCTTCCAGCAAGAACATCAAGGAGAGTTGTTTTCCCCGCTCCAGTAACCCCCATGAGTGCCGAGAGAACCCCCGGCTGAAATGCTCCTGTGATATTATGGAGTAGTTGCAGTTTTCTTTCCATGAAACCATGCTCCCTCATTTCCTGCAATGAGGAAATACTTAGTTATTGTTTATCAGCCCTTGCTATGGCTATAATTAAGCTCTCTGGTCATGTGTTCATAGATGTTCGAGCTACATGAGTATTACCGCGGGGGTGTCTACGTAGTAGTTGACATCCTGGAAAGATATTGCAAGGGGTGTGAAAGGCAATACCATCCTCCCTGCACAAGATTTCATATTGATAAGTCAAATCTTGATTATATTCCATCAATAGTATGAGTTGTGCTTAGTTGCATCGTTTAAAATTCAACTACCAGTGGTATTGGGTATCAATGAAGTTTCTGCATGTAACTTAGGCCTCACATTTTCGGCATCCTTATCTTGGTTTCTTCCACCAAGTGCGGTAATCTTATTGCAAGAGATAATAGCACGAGAAGATGCTGGAACCGAGAGGCTCAGAGAAGATTAGAACAGATGGCATATCTAACAAGAGTAAACAACATGTTCTTCTGAATTGAATTATTTTTCTTCCATTTCTGATGTTATGTTTTCTCCAGAATATGCTTGACTAAGTTTACATTCATGTTATACTGCTAGAAAGAAAGTAAAGTATTTGACTTATTTAGCTAATTAGCTTAATGGAATTTAAGCCATGTCACACTTATGATTTTTAACGTCAAGCCAATGGCAAAGCCTACATTGAACAACAAAGTAAACCCAATCAATGCTCCAACTGAGATCCAGTAGAAGTAGCTGGAGAAGTCTAGACCTTGATCCATTAGTATCCTCCTTCCGAGTGTTACGCCAGATATTATGATCTATCAACAAAGGAACTTTAGTATCGTTTGGGATTGCATTTTTAACAAATAACTCATTGTTGGTATGCCAAAGTGTACCTCTGACCATCTGGGTGCCAAAAACTCATTTCCAGTCAAGCCTATCTCCGCGTAAGACAATGGAGATACCCAAAATACCCATTTTAGCCCATTAGGCAGAAATGCTGTAGCAATATGGGACTGAAATTGTTAGTGGTGCTTGTTTAATACTAGTTGAGTACGACACACGTTTGCAAGAAATTAGGACACGTCACTTATTAGCAATATGAAGCTTATGAAAATAGGGGAGTGTCTTACAACGAGGAATTAAGAAACCCCCAAATAAAAGGGTGAATAGAAATGCCAGAGTACCACCAACAGAACCAGCCACCATTGTTTGACAGTATGTGGCAACACAACGGAACATTGATAATGTTACTGTGTGCATCAGGAAGAGGATGAGGAGCTGATAGAAAAACCTGAACATAAGAATCGTGGGTCTTAACACAAAGTCAGAATTGCATCTGAAACCTAGGTTTTGTGGAAATAGTCAAGTCCCAATAATCAAAGAGAAGCAAAGATAGTGTTAGGTAAGTAAATTTTATGTTTGACTTCAGAACACGCAGATCACTGCAAAACCAATATAAACAATGATTTATACTTTGTACTCGGAATGGGACAAAGCAAGTTTTTTTTCACTTGGTGATTATACTCCACATCTGAATTACTCGAAATGGCACAATAGTGATATATAATTCCTGAATGATGATAGGAAATGTTGTTGTAGTTGAATTAGTGCTTCTTTACCACCAACTAATTAGTTTCTACTCCCTCCGTTCCTAAATATAAGTCTTTGGAGAGATTTCACTATGAATCACATACGGTGCAAAATGAGTGAATCTACACTCTAAAATGCATCTATATACATCCGTATATGGCCCACAGTGGAATCTCTACAAAGACTTACATTTAGGAACGGAGGGAGTACAGCAGAATTATGACTTTACCTGGATGCTTCTGGGGTATAGCCAATCAAGTAGTAGGATATCGATGTCAAAGCTACCGACCCAACTAAAGAGAATGGAATCTTTAGGATAAAAGATGGTATCGCATAAGCCCATGCAGGATAGAAGTAGTTGTCTCTATGTTTGTAGAAGACCGGCAGTCTTTCAATTGTCATGGCCAGGTCAGGGAATCCATTCACTATCAGCAGCAGGAGCGCATAGAAGAGTGAACCCATATAATAGTTAGCATGAGTTCTGTCAACACCCATACGTGTCCGCAGAAATACCGTCCCAGTAATAAGACCAAATAGCCCAAGCTGCAGCGGAAATATGTAGTATGCTAGTTAACACACGGGAACTTTATCACACCACTTTGCTTGTAGTTTCTGCTATATTTCTATGTGGAACTAATACTAAGCATAAAGCGTGTAATTTGAGGATTGTGCATACAGACTAGAACTCGGTTTACAGTCATAAACAGCTAGCATGTGACATTCGTGATAACATTGTAAAACAACTAAACTAGCTAGCCACGAATCTCCATGCATCAATCACAAAAAAAATTGATAGCTTCGACTTGCTTACCTGGGTGGCTTTTGTTATGTGGATGAAGGCATTCCTCTTCATAAGAAGTAGCTCGCGTGCAAAACATGCCTTGAGGAGATCCCACTTGGATAATGAGTAGATACTGAAGGACAGGGCATTCTTATGTCCTTTTGATTTGTCATGCGGCTTTGAAAGCTCCTCGGCAAGATTCCGACCATGTTGAGATGATTTGAACTTATCACAGAATTGGTCAACTGTAACAAAATTATATCTTTCTTCAGTGCGGCTCCAGTACTGTTGTTGATCTTTTCTTGACAAGACCTATGTATACATAAGTTTTTAAGAGTGGAAGTCTATGATGGTAAGAAAGAGTACAAATAAGCAAGGCAAATTCAGGTTATCATAATCTATACCCATTTACTTCCTATTAACAATGTCTACTTTCATTAAACTGTAGTTGTAACTCTTACAGTTGAAACTTGAAACATGTCTGTACAAGAGAATTGCAATATAAGAAAATCGGAGTATGTAAATTAGTATTTTGCTAAATACCTCTTGAAGGAAGTTGGCGCTTCCTTTTCTTTGGGGACACTTAAAGCCACATGATTCAAAGAAACTCATAATGCAGCTCTTAGGGCCATGGTATACGATTTGTCCTTCAGCCATCAAGATAATATCGTCAAAAAGTTCGTAGGTCTCTGGTGCTGGTTGAAGGAGTGAGACGAGTATGGTAAACTCTGATATATGAGCTAGTTGTTGGAGGCAAGAAACAACTTGGAAGGTGGTAGAACTGTCCAGCCCAGTTGATATTTCATCCATGAAGAGCACTTTTGATGGTCCTACTATCATCTCTCCTGCTTGGAAGATATTTTTTACAAGTGAAAAAAATTAAGCATTCAGTATTGAACTAATTGATTTTATTTATCTTATACACACCAACAAAGTACGGATTAAACTGAATATATCACATTACTAGCTACTTCCTCCGTTCCTAAATATTTGTCTTTCTAGACATTTCAAATGGACTACAATATACGGATGTATGTAGACATATTTTAGAGTGTAGATTATGCTTCGTATGTAGTCATTTGTTGAAATCTTTAGAAAGACAAATATTTGGGAATGGAGGGAGTACATTCTAAAACAGTGGAGAAAATCGTACTAAGTTGATTCATCTATCAGAATGGCTTGCGCGCTTTCATCACAACAGAAATTTATGGTTTGTTGTGACAAGACTTTCATATCGGTTCATGGTAATAACCAAGTACAGGAAATATTGACGAAATCAATTAGCCACCAAAAATGAGGTGTGTACCTTCCAATATGCACTTACTGAATTTTAGTGAATGAATTGCGCAGTTATTTACTTATTTATCTTGCAAAAATATTATTTACAAGATTATATAGCTGAGATGATAAAACCATCCTGAAGATGTCATATGTATGAATTCACCTGTGGTTAGTCTTTTCTTCTCACCGCCAGAAATACCTCTTCTCATGGCATCTCCGACTAGTACATCAGCACATGTGTCAAGTCCCATTATCTGTGAGGCGAGAATAGATTATGCATAGGCAAAACATTGTACTCTGGAACCAGTGTGTATTCTTCTTTGAACATTATTTACCTTCATAATGTAGTCTGTTTGCATGCTTCTTTCCAAACCTTCCACACATATTGCCTATAAAAAAGTGCATACCAGTTGTAACTGTATATTTGGTTATATGAATTTTTATCTTAGAATCAATAGGAAAGAATCCCACTGAAAAATAATGTTAGCACTTGGCAGAAAGGTTGGCGTTTCCAGTTTTGATTCAATATTATCGGAGAAAGGGTTTCCATCAGCACACACCTTCATGTAAGTATCTATGTCGGGGTCAGGGGTGATCCCGGCCTCCTTCTCCCTTCTAATGACCTCCTTCATGATTTCTATTTTGTACAAGAAAGGCTTTCAATCAGCACACACCTTCATGTAAGTGTCTATGTTCATTTGATAGAATGAGTAAATGATATTTCATTCATGTCAATGTCCTCATGACTTTTGGGCATTTGGTTCGATTACTAGTTAGCAGCCTGATGTCCCACCAAAACTCTATGTCAACCAGGTCCCAAAACAAAACAAAAAATGGTCAGTTATTATATTTCAACAAATCAAGGTCCTTATGACTTTTGGGGATTTGCTTCGATTAGTTAGTGGCCCTGATGTCCCACCAAAACCTATATTTTAACCAGGTCCCAAAAGAAGACAAAAAATGGTTACCTGCTCTGCTGCCAACGCCCTGAAATCTTGCAGAGAAGTCGAGCGTCTCCCTGACAGTCATCTTAGGGACATGAAGATCATACTGGCCGATGTAAGCCGCCGTCTTCTCGGGGACAAAATCTTTCAGCTTGACACCATTGTATTCAATTTCTGCTGACACCTTGAGATTTTTGTTGAGCTTTCCGGCAAGTGCTAGCAAAAGGGTGGTTTTGCCACAGCCCGGGGGTCCAAGGAGAAGGGTCATCCTGCATGCATTGCAGAAACACAGATTGGGTTTGCATCCATCATTTGCATATATACTCCCTCCGTCCGAAAATACTTGTCATCAAAATAGATAAAAGAGGATGTATCTAGATGTATTTTAGTTCTAGATACATCTCTTTTTATTCATTTTGATGACAAGTATTTTCGGACGGAGGGAGTACTCAATTACTGATGATGAGAAAGGAAGGAAGGAAGGAAGGAAGGAAGGAAAGAGGGGTCAGTACACGTATAGCAGGAGGAACCTTGATTATACCTGGAAGGTTTTAGGATGCCGGTGACATCTTTGAGGATGTGGATCCTTTCTCGGCCACGGTTGAGCCCCAGCATGGTGGTGAGCAGCTGCGGATCGCAATGGCGGCATTTGAGCGAACAGGCGGCGAGTGGAACAGTAGGAGTACGTACGGAAGAGAAGTAAAAACGAACGGAGTTACGTACGGAGAGGCCGGAGACGGCGGAGTTGAGGAGCGTGGGGAGCGGCTTGCCGCGGACGAGCTGGCACTCGGCCTCCACGCGCACGCCCCGCCACCGCACCTCCACCGTCGGCTGCCGCACGCCCACCCTGTCCATCCTGCGGCGCTGGCGCCGCAGCAGCCGGAGGTTGTCCCCGTGGACGTTGTCGGCGACGAGGGCGTGCACCAGCCCCCGCCGACCGGCCGCCCTGAGCCGCCGCACCGGCTCCGAATGGAGAGGGAGCGCCTCCTCCTCCTCCTCCTCCTCTGAACCATCACCTATAACCTCTTCTTGCTCCTCGCCTATCATCTCCACCTCGCTCATCGCCTACCAGTAGCTAGTCCTACCTAAGCTCAGTTTCCTCCCTCCCTCCCACCATTGCACAATTGTTGTACTATTAATAGTTGGTTTGATGAACCAGTCTCAGTCTGACTCTGAACGTACGCAAGCGGGTGCTAACGACGTTGATACTTTGAAATTGACCTACGTATCATGTGCTTGCTTGTCAAAAACTAAGTTAAAATCACGGTCCATGGCAGCTAGCGACCAGCTACTCAGCTTGACTGACTGAGTGAGTAGTAGAAGAAGAACTCATTCCAGGCTGGCGGCCAGGGCAAGTGTTCATATGGATGGATGAATATGAAATTAGGAAACTCTAGCTGGAGTCACGTGCGTGCATGCGTCCGTCCTCGAGTCTCTTGGAATACGTGGTATGTACAGAGAATGTAGACTTGACTTCAAGTAGGCCATCCACTTGGTTTTGAATGGGGACTATCTATGTATCTGTATCTGTAAACCCGCAATAAAACCCGCTTTGTGTGCAAGCCGCGGCCCTAGTTTTGTCGTTGAGCTGAGTTGTTTGATGCGTACGTGCACTATACATTTTAAACTGCGCAAAAGTTAACGGATGAACTGCCCAATTACCCATCCCTAATTATGGGTAAATTATTTCAAGTTCATTGTTAATGGGTTGTTTCTTACATGTATTGGTTCTGATTTATTAGTCTACCAAATCAATTGTTAGATGGTTTTGTTTTTTGTGAGATTCCCTAGCACAATTCTCTTTTTTTATCATGTTGATTACTTTTCATATGTACTATAATCAATAACTAGTCATCAACCCGTGCAAATGGGCTTGGAATTACTCTTCTTTAACTTTATTATTCCGATTGAGTACTTTTCATATATTATAATAATTAGTCATCAATCTGTGCGGCTGCACGAGCTAGGAATTACTCTTCTTTAACTTTATTGTCCCATTGAGTACTTTTTATATATAACAACTATAGTCATTAACCGGTGCAGCTGCACGAGTTAAGAATTACTCTTCTTTAACTTACTAGCACAACCCGTGCGTTGCAACGTGATATAAATATTCTAGTACGTTAACTTGTGATTTACCTGTTCATATTTATGTGACTGTTACAAATTATACCCACGATTTATTTTATATTTTGATGAGAAGTTTGGTGAGTAAACTAAAATCGAATTGGTTCAGCAGGTAAGTAAATTAAGGTGGCTGACTATCATATGCGGGAGGTTGGACAAATAAGTGGTGGAAAGAAAAATAAAATGTGAAACCTTACATTTGTTTTAAGTAAGTATAAGAGATGGAGTATCCCTGCACAATAGTTCAAGCCTCAGGAAGACAAACAGAAAAAATATTACGGAGCCAGGGACCAATCCACCAAGGCCTTGCTCATGCCCAATGGAAGGAGGCCCTATACTTTAATTTCTGCTAAATCTGGCATTTCTCAAGTTTTTTTTCTACCTTCCACACTTGCTCAGTGTTCCGATTGATTGGTTTTTCTCTCATAAAAAAAATTAATGTCTGGATGAAGATTTGTACGATGTACTCACTATTTATTTTCTCACCGATTACTTTTCCTTTCACACTTTCTCAACATTTTCTCTTGCACACACTAGTTCATATGGTTCAACTGGTTGGCACATACACCGTGTTTACTTTAAGCAAAAAAGTTGTAGAAACATATCTCGATAATTTTTGTGTAAATAGCACATAATTTACGCACCGTGTACCTGATAATTTACTTCCAAATACCGTGGTAACTCTTGCCCCGTGCTAAATTGTTGCAAAATATACCCGGTAACTTCTTTGCTAATAGCATGGTACTTTATGCACTGAAGACCTGATAAGGTACAACACCGTGGTAACTTTAACACAGGACACCTTGGTAAGTTATGTGTAAAAGTGTGGTAAATTATGTAGCTGATAACTTACGTACCCTCGGCCTTCGTAACTTTTGACCTGGAAAAGAAGTCATAGAAACATGCCAACATGGGATCTAATTTTGAAGGTCTTGCCGCGACGAATTTAGAGGTGAATTTTTTTTTTTGAATCAGACCGAAGGTTTGAGCTACAATTTGAATTTTTAAACAAGGAGAATCTAGGATGATATCATCTTTGTGTCCTCTAGTACATGCATGTGCATATGGGAGAAGGTTTGGAAACATTTTTCATACCCCGCTAGTTTCGGCATAAGTAGCATGATAGTTTACGTACCGCAAGCGTGATAACTTACTTACCTAGGTGTGGTATCTTTGGACCCTAAAATGTCATCGGGACATACCAACACATGATCTAGTTTCGGAAGTTTCTTCATAATAGATTTAATGGTGAAAAGGAATTCTGAATCGAGCCGACGGTTTGACATACAAAGCATTTTGAATTTTCAAAATAGAAGAATCTAGTATGACATTAGTTTTTGTCCTCTAGTGTGTGTGCATGCATGTACATGTTGAAAGGAGATGAGGTGTTTGTATATATTCCTATAAACATAACGAAGCCGCTACACACACTAAAGTGTGAACGATGCGTGGACGATCCATAATCCAGCGGCCATTGTAGAGGAGGAGGACGAGATTCCAAGGCTTAATTTAATCATCGTGCACAATCGTCTGAATTTGGTCGTCCACGAAGCACTGCTCAAAACATAACGTTCTCATGTTAGTCCACTCTTTTAAAATAACTGCTCATATTTTGGGGTCGCTAGCTGGTAGGTGGATGCATGACGACTTGGTGGATCAATCTTTTGGGAAAGAAGAGTGGATTTTTTTTTCTTTTCTTAATAATCTTTTGTTTACCAAATATTATTTCATTGCGGCTACTAAGTCTTTATCGTACTTTAAATTTGTTACTGGAGACATTACTCCGATATATGAAGGCAAGCTCCTCAATGGAAAAATAGTGGTTTTAAGTCTCACAAGGACATCATATCACATCGCAGAGCGTTGGATGGCTCTTGCTCCATTGTTTGGTAGCATGTAGACGACTAGTGATCCTTGTTGTTTTTTTGTTGGGGATGTGGAATTCTCTTCCCCTTTAATAGAATCCCTTCTTGTACATATAAATCTGCACTAGCTATTTCCCCAATGAGAGCCCCTTTGAGTCGTAGTCACCATAGTCGTTCTCGTGGTTGCGGGTCATCAAATTTTCATGTGATCTTTACTTCTCCTTTGAATTATTTGCATTTACGGCATTTGATGTTCATTGCTCTTGAGTAGAGAACTCTTCCATCTTCTAGCGGAAACCAGGTCGGCAATGAGCTGAGTGGAAGGATTTCTTTCGGCAAAGGGGTGAAAAAGAGGCGGCCACAAAAGAAATCTCTTCTCTTGGAAATTTCCTTATTTTTCCTCCGAGTCCAAGTGATTTTTATTGACTTTTCAGCATTCTTCAGTAAAAAATTTACCAGCTTTTCCAAAATTTTCAGAGTTTTCTCTGCAACTTTCCATAAACTCTTGGGGATTTCGGAAAAGAAGCGAAGCCAGTGTGCAACCGTTGGACACAGTAGATTAGCAAATCACTATTGCAGACGATTAAGTAGCCGGTGTCACCTTCGTGCGGTGAAATTGGGCCCTATGGTCGGTCATCGGTCCGGGTCCTCGCTTGACGACGGTGTTTGTGGTTGTTTTGGTCGTCGCACCGTACTTGGCGTCTTCGGACGTGCATTGCTCCAGAAAACGAGCCAAAGAATGCATGGAAACCACCCATTTCCCCATCTAAATTCCTCCCGGTCATGTGGCCATGCTGCCCCCTAGCACCTACACCTCTGAAGTCTGATTTTTTACATTAGAGCATCTCCAACAGCCGCGCTAAACAAGCGCCGCGTCGCAAATTTTGTCATTTTAGCACGCGCGCAACATGTAGACAAGCTCCGGCGGACGCGCAATAACCGCGCGCGCGGCATATGTAATTGGACGCGCGGTCCGAAACGCCAACTCGCGTTGTGCATTTGGGACGCCGGCTTTCGCGCGCGGCACACACGAGCGCTCGTGCGCACTCTCTCCTCCCCGCCACCTTCGCCTCGCGCGCGCCGGCGCCGGCGAACTTGACCCGATGGACGCACTCGCCGGCACCCCGCTCACCCCATCCTACAGCCGCGGCCCCTCCCCCGCCGCCGCCATCGGAAACCCTAGCACGGGGAGCGTTGGCCTCGCCACCGCCAGAGCTCCTCCGAGCATCGGCCTCGCGCGCGGCCTCTTCATGCCGCCGCGGTCGGGTGGCATCGCGCCGGCGCCTACCCGTGCCGCCGCCGCCCCCTGAAGCTCCCCAATGCGGCACGGCCAAAAAAGGGCAAGACATCCGCGAAGAAGAACAAGGCGGCGGACGGCTCCGGCACCTCGAAGGGGACGAGAAAGAAGCTTGCAGTGCGTGTGACAGGCGCGGCGGCTACCGAAGCGCCGGCGAGCTCACTCGTTGAGCCAGCCGGCGACGCGCACAACGTGTTCGACGATATGCCTCAAAGATAGAAATTTTTTCCAACTTTTCTTTTCTTGTTATTTTTTGAATGCATCCATATAGATAGCTTATTTGCATTGTTCTATATATTTTGTAGTGTCAACGATGATGTATACATGTCAACTATGGGTGTTGGCTCCAATAATTCGCATTGGTCTCAGACTAATGACATGCATTTTGAAAACCATGAGTTCGAGGTGGACGAGGATGGTGAGGGCATTGTCGATGCGCCGAAAGAAAGAGCGGGCAATTACACCAACGCCGATGACATCTTACTATGCAATACTTGGTTGCAAGTGTCGAGGGATCCATCTATTGGATGTGATCAAAGTAGAGATGCTTATTGGGGGCGGATGAAAGAACACTTTGATGGTCGCAATGTGAGTGGAATTGACCGCTCCGAGAGATAACTTCGGTCCCGGTGGTCGACAATCAACTCGGATTGTCAAAGGTGGGCGGCCTGTCAAAAGGCGATTGACAAGTTGAACCCAAGTGGCACAAATGAGGACGATAGAGTAAGTGGCATTTCATACATGTTCATCATACTTGTTGTTGGTGTTCAAAGTGCTAACTTGCTTTGTTTGCATGTAGTACCACATTGCACAAAACTTGTTCAAAGAATAGGAGAGGAAAACCAAGAAGGGGAAGATCAAGAAAGGAAGGATCTTTACCTTGCCTCGTTGCTATGAAGTGTTGAAGGATGATGAAAAACGGAAAAAGCATGAAGATTTGGATGATTTGCATTTGAGCAACAAACGCAAGCGAACAATTGAGTTGAATGATGATGAAGAGGAGGAGGATAATGCATCAAGTGATGACGGCAAGAGAAGCCTCACACCCAACTCGGTTTCATACTCGAAGCCAAAACGACCGGATGAGTGCAAGAAAGACAAAACAGAAAATAAGAAGAGGAAAGGAGATGATGAGATCAAAAATGCTATGGAAGCAATTGTCAATGCAAGAAGAGAAGCCAACAAGGTGAGGAAAATGGCAAGGAACCAAGATGCCGCGGCCGAGGAGAGGAGGGTGGCGGCCGAGGAGAGGAAGGTGGTTTTGGAGGAGAGAAAGATGAGCAATGAGGAGCGAACTAGATTGTTGGAATGGGAGAAGTATTTGTTCTTCTTGGACACATCTAACCTCAATGAGGCGCAAAAGGAGTTTGTCAATCTTTCCTGTGAAGAAGTGTTGATCCAAAAAATAGCCATGATTTGCGCAATGGGTGGCGGTGGCCTTGGCGCAATGGGTGGCGGTGGCCTTGGTGGCATGGGTGGCGGTGGCCTTGGCGCCATGGGAGGCCTGGGTGGCTTTGGAGGTACCGTGGGCGGTTTAGATGCCATGGGTGGCTTTGGAGCTACCATGAAGACCATGGGAGGCATGGGTGGCATGGGTGGCTTTGGAGCACCCCCGGCGCTATGGCCGCCATGGGAGGCATGAGTTTTGCTTCTCTCGTAGGAGGCATGGGTCCACCTCTAGCTGCCATGGGCGGAATGTCTTCCGGTGTGCCTCACACACCTTTCTATGGAGATGCCGTTGAAGATCTTGCCAACACCATCCGAGTTTCACGTCATGCGGTGCGTGACAATGATAATGAGGAGGAAGAATCATCTTCCGAAGATGAGGACGAAGACGAGGACGAGGCTTGATGTGTCTTTCTCTCGTTTGTGTCATGAACTTGGTTTGCATTTTGAACTTGGTTGGATGAACTTGTGGGCATGATTTTGAACTTGTGGGCATGAACTTTTATTCATCAACTTGTTTGTGTGAAATTTATATGTCGTGTGCATTGCATTTTGAATGTTTGAAATTCATTTGTGTCCAAAATGCAATACATGCAATGCCCCGGCGAGTCGTGCGCGCTGTATTTTTTGCACGCTGCTGGAGCGGCGCATGTGCACTACATTTTAGCGCGGTTGTTGAAGTCAGAGCTGCAGGTCGCGCAAAGCCAGGCGAAGCGCGCGCGGCAAAATAGTTTTTAGCGCGCGGTGCGTTGGGCGGCTGTTGAAGATGCTCTTACTTAGGAGCGTTGCAAAACCAATCGCGTCCCGTTCTCTCGTGTGCGTGAGTTTTGCTGGAACAGATCGAAGCCATTAGCATCGTGTATGTGCGTCCCGGGCCGAATAGCTAAGGCGCCAACCTTGTTGTGTATCTTGTGTTTTATTTTATGGTAATATTTATCTCATTCATATCATAAAAATCATAGCACAATCCATATAAACACTAATCTGATAAAACTGAAAAGACAGTAGAACGCTAACTCTTACACAAAGGATCATTAACGAAGTAAAAAAATTACAATCAAAATCAAATAATTCTTTGAACTGGACACCAACGTTCATCATCTGTTTTCAGCACCACCACAATAGCCATTAAAGAAAAAAATATAACGCGTCACCTTCTCACCCGAGCTCGATGTGGCTACATCATTAATATGCAACTTTGCGGACCTACTGCAAGGTGACTCACCAAAGGCAAAGCCATTGTCTTTGAACGAATCAGAGTGGGAAAACACCACAGGCATGCCTCGAACTTCAAATCTGGCACCTCCTCTCGACAGAGATGTCAGAGGGGGAAACCATACCAACTAGCCACAAACCACGGACCCAGCACACGATCCATCATCTTTCAGATACCATCGATGTAGACCGCAATCTGCATACGCTCCTGGATACCTCCCAAGCTACACCGGCGCTGGAACAAACATCGTCGCAATGGCGGAGCCCGAGGATGCTGCCGCCGCCACGTCATCCTCGCTCGAGGTTTTCAAATCCATCTCAAACTATAAAGTCGATTGCCTCGTTGGGAAAGGATCTTAAACTTCTTTGTTTAGCGCCGCCATCACCGTCACTGAAGACAGGAAGATGATCTGGTATCTTGTGTGTGGCCAGTCATCCCGGCAGGCCCCAAGGCGGAAGGGCCATGCAACGCAGGCGCTGCTGTTCCTGGCACACGTCCTTCCGCCATGCGGCAAGTCTGAAAGCAGCTTCCGCCATGCAAGATGCATGCAGGTACTTCCCGCCATGGCTTAAGGCGGAATCTTACAGATGCCGTTAGCTTCTTCCGCCAAGGCATTTCTTATAATTCTACTCAGAGGGGTGTGTTTTTTGTCATTTCTGTTGCCCGGAAGGGGTACAAATCAATGTAGAAAATATATATCCTGGAGTCGGACACAGGACACACAATACAAAATGTCTTTCCATTTCACTACGATTCTCCTCCGTCAGATATGAATCAAACTAGAACCAAACGCGCACTTTGCCACGCGGTTTGTCAAAAGCCATTGTGTGAAAGTTTTCTCTTGTTATGTCGCTTATACTCTAGATATTGTTCTAACAAAATCAGTAGGTAAATAACATGAAAATTCCAATCCACATATTGATAACTTCATTATCTAAGAAATAGTATCATTTCGCTTACCACATACCATATTTGTTTCACACAAAATAGAACACGCAATGGAATAACTTAGAAAAATATCAGTGATTCTGCATTGCAATTTGTAATCAGCCAAAAGATTACATCAAAGCTATCCTGGCGCACATACTATGTTCTGCATATATACCAACAGACTATAATATAATTGATATATGGATTGCTTAAGGTAATTAAAAGTTCTACAAAACAACACACTATACCGAGATTTCCTTTTAATTTCAAAGCCATGGCCCCACATGTTTCTATGTAATCAAATATGATATACACATATAAAAATTGTTAGTCACCTATTTATCCCCCGTCTAATCGATCATATCAATCCTTTCAAGCACGTCATGCATCCTTAGTTGGCTGCATTCTTTGTCGCCGGCGGAGCACAAAGTATCAGCGGATGGGCGAGGGAGGATGGAGATCGCCGTGAAGCCGTGAATCCATGGTGTTGCGCATCATGGGAGGGGCAGGGGAGGTTGCGGAGATCGGTTTGCGCTTCGCGTATGAGAAACAAGAGAGAGGGAGCGGTCATGAATGTGCGAAGTAAGGGGTAGAGATAAAGGCATGCGAGGGAAAGAGCGGTCAAATGAATATCACGCGGAGAAAGAAATGACCAAATAACCAAGAGCACGGAGAGCGCCCCATTTCCAGGGAGCATAGTAACTTCAAAGATTATTATTTTTCTCTTACCGAAAACACAATACTCTTACAATCTTCAAAAAAAAATATACCTACGTTGAGCAAAAGGTACTGACCGAAGGTCCACCTTTAATCTCTCCAAATTATTGAAGCTAAATTTGCTTCGCAGTCTAGGATCCGAAGTCTTTCCTACTTTTCACATGCACGAGCTAACTTAGAGAATCCACGAGCGTCGGTGTTGCCTTGACTACTACTTTGCTTGCAAGAAGAGACATTGCTCGTGTCTGATTTGCGGGATCTAATTGGACTGTTATAATGGAATTTTACAATACACGAGTTGAATCTATGTGAAAGTTCAAGTTCTCACTGGACTGCGTTTGGATCACGCAGAGTGTAGTCTTACATATTTGAAGCAGGAGAGATTTCACATGATTTGTTGGGTCAAAGAAGTATGACCCGGCCTAGGATCACAAATGTTTCGGCCTGGAGGCACAAAATTGGCGTGCGCCATCCTATTAGTGTTACTGCACCATGTTGAGACCTTCTATTCCGTGTGTTATGACTTACAAGCAAACCCGCAGCTCAGCTCAGCTCAGCTCACCAGTTTTTTTAATTTCTTACATGAAAAATAAATGTTCTTATTTCATAGGTTTTTATTGTTAGTAAGTTTTACAGCATGGGGAAATCATATTGTGAAAGATGAAAAATTGAACAAGTGAGCGTACATATAAATGTTCATCGTGTAACTGAATAAAATTGTAACTCATTTTGAAAACATTCATCGATACTTAATTACATGAACATCTTTAAAATGTTCACCATGTATTTTAAAAATATTCACGGTGTATTAAAAAAATGTTCACAAGTTACAAAATTGCTCACAAATTTCAAAATGTGTTGCTGAATAGTTTAAAAACCTTCATGAGTTTCTAAAGATGTTTGTGCTTTCTTTTAAACAGTACAAATTCAGAAGAAACCCATGAAAAAAGGAGAAACCGGAAGAATCACTGGAGGAAAAAGGAAATCGCAAAAATCACTTTGACAGCAAATGGGCCAGCCCAACATCCGTGCAACCCTGCCATGGTCACCGTTCATGCAGGGGAGCTCCTATGCAGCGCTGCAGGCGCCCGTTAACAATCCGGCGCCTGCAGCGTTGCTAGCCTGGGCCGGCCCACTAGCATGTTGCCCCAGTTTTTTTATTTGTGTCGAAAATAAAAATATAAAATCAAAAAAGGTTAACAGATTTAAAGATAAAAAAGGTTCAACCATTTGAAAAAAAAAAGTTAATGTCTTCAAAAAAGGTTCAGCAATTTTGAAAAAAAATCATCAATTTTTTAAAAAAGTTCATTCAAATTGAAAAAAAAATCATCCAATTTAGCAAAAGTTCATTATTTTTTTAAAAAAAGTTCATTAAATTTGTAAAAATTTCATAGAAATTCAATAAAAAGTTCATCTATTTTTAGGAAAAATTCATCGAACTGAAAAAAAAAGTTCATAAATCTAAAAAAAGTTCATCCATTTTCAAAAAAGTTCATCAATCTGAAAAAAACTGTTGAAATCTAAAAAAAGTTCAATGATATTCAAAAAAGTTCATAGGATTATCAAAAAAGAAAATAGTCAACCGGCGCCTAGATGGGCCGGCCCATTTACATAAGCCACAGGCGCCAACCAGTTAACAAAAATGCACGTTAACTGGCGCCACAGGCACCAACCAGTTAACAAAAATGCACGTTAACTGGCGCCACAGGCGCCAAACAGGAAATGCGTCCATGCAGCATGCGCGGAATAGGATTCACTGATCTCAGAAGAAAAAAGGATTCACCCAGCATGTTACCATATACCACCATTCCAAGTTTCCACGGTCAGTATTTCCAAACAGTTTTATGTTTATGGTTCAGTGATCAGTGGTTTCAAAAGTGGTCACCAAATGTTGCTGTACTTGAAATTTACAGAGCAAGTTCGCTTGTATTTATTGCTTGCCGAAGATTGCATGAACGGAAAAAAGTTTCCCAATACCCCTGTGTTCTTCCATCTTTACATTGATGTGATATATCTAAAATTACCTCCCGTTTTATAGAAGAGGCTCAACAAGGCTCACTTTATTTTTTGACTTGTTTGAATCACCACTAGGTTTCTTCAGAATTCCGGTAGGCTGTTGCCCTGGCTGACCCTGTCCCTGTGAACCCTGAAGGAAATGCAAAAGATGAACATCTAAGGGACTTCCACCAGAAATTCATGGAAGCACAGACAAAACTGTTATTAGGAACAACCATGATCTTCAAAACAAGACAAAAATGCTACGTCACTGTTAATACAGATTGGACTAAAACCAGCATCTCAGCAAAGACGAGATAGGAGCATGGGTTTGGGTGAGACTGCAAGCCTCTTCGACCATTTGGGATTTTATTACATCCGGACAGCATCTGTTTGGAAGATCGCCCTAGAGACTATACCTAAGTAATAGGGTACACACATACTTCTTACTAAGCCTCTAACTGCAATTTAACTGTTGCAAAACAAGTTTAGGCGGTGACTTATAAATAATCATCACAGCTCATAAACTTGCCGGAAGCCTATCATTGAAGTTTATGTTAAATGTTAAAACCAGCTAATTCAATAGTTCGGGAATGTCGACGAAAAAGTCAAAAAACTGAAGGAGATTTTCTGTCTAAATCTTGTGAGCAGTTCCCTACTGGACAAACAAACAACAGCGAAATCAAGATAACAAGATTTATATTCATATCATACCTACCCTCTCTATCCGCAAAATTTTATAGTATCAAATCTCTAACGATCAAAATTAAGGAAATTGATTCATACTCCAAATTTCAAGAGTCAAGAAAAATTTGTGCTAGGATAACATATCATGCAAGATATTCGTGTATATTTTGTTAATCAGCTTGCATCATAAATAAAAGTGGAAAGTTACCTTTTGACTCAATAATTTTCGATAAGATGGAACCCTTGCAACTGCTGATGCAGCGACTGCAGCAGCCACTCGGATCCTGTGAGGGAGGGAATTAAGTTGCATACAGTATCACTTGGCAGAAGGTGAAGAATGCCAGGAGCAGGTAGCTCCAGGAAGGATGAGACATACCTTTGATGGACATCAACATATTCGTCCGTCTCATCAACTATCTCCTCCTGTAAACTCCAAAGGTCAGAATGGTGAGGAACTCAAAAGGTTTGAATTAAATCAAAACTAAGAACTTAACAAATATGACACTTCCAGTTGAAAGCCCAAACTTATAGTAACAAGGCTAGAGCTTTCAGAAACAATCAAAACAAACATGGCAATCTGATTATAGATCTGGTTAGAGGTGGTTATGCAGTACGTTGACCAATTTATCACCTTTGCGTAGATATACAATTCCAACTTTTTGAGAATAATAAAAAAAACTGGCAATCTGAGTACATATGTGGTTAGAGATAGTCATTTAGTACGCCATGTGTTGGGTAAATGGACGAAGGAGATGAAGAGTACATGCATAGCAAAATTGATTTCCAGAACAAGTTTTTCCATTATCATGGCAACATAATTAATTCCATTATCATGACGGAGAAAGTTAGGAATGTTGGATGGAAGTAGAGAACATGGTTCATATTTACTTGTGTTGCGTGCACAAGTTGGCCATATGCCGAAATGAAATGTATACTTAACGAGTTCAAACATGATCTTTTTTTTCCCAATTTGCCAAAATGATTAAACGGAATTATGTAAATTATCACGAAAACAGGTACCTCTCACCCTGAGAAACAAAACTTTGGTTGTTCAATGAACAATGTAGAGTTAAATTGGTGGTTGCAAGACAAAGGCTAAAATTTATGCACCTAACCTCTATTGTTACAGTTTACTCCATATGTACTGTGTTTTTCTGCTCCTAAATTCCAAATGCAGTTGTCCACCATACACCAGAAAAATGGCAACACTACCTTCCAAAGAAGAGCAACTTGGTGTGTTTACATCTTACCTGCAAGAGTTCTTCAAATACGTCTTCCAGTGTGATGATACCAATGACACTACCATTATCCATATCCTCTGATAACTGAGCCAATGCATTTGACGGTGTATCATTCGGCTGCATCGAGTGGGCTTTATTTCTATTAACCTGCATGTTCTGCTGTCTTTCAGTATCAACAATAATAGTATCCACCCTTTCATCAGTACTGGCTAGCAAGGGTGCAGTCAGTTGTGTTGCCCCAGCCGACTCCATACCAGGTTCAGTTTTATCATGAGGTGGTGCATTCTTAGGCTTTGCCTTCACAACAGCAGCCATATGACTACCTCCTTTCTGAAACTCGTTCAGTATATCATACAAAGGCATGTCTGAAGGAACCCTGGGAGAGATTAATATTTACCAATTGCATGTCAGCACAGTTTATATTCTAGTACTAGTAGAGCAACACAGACACTACAAAAAATCGAGCAATTATATAAAAGTTTGAAAGAGATGTTTTCCAATTTATATTTAAATAGAATTGGGATATATACCTTGGAATCCTCCTAATGGAAACAGCACTAACTGGCGTCTCTATTTCAGCACGAACTGTCAGAAGACTTTTGACCTGAGTAATATTTAAATGGTTCAAGTTAGTAAAGTACATAAAAAAGATTACTGAGTAATTCTCCATGGCATAATTTTTACCTACCAATAGGAGACCTATAACATTTCTAGGGCTTCCTGAATACACAGGTACACGGCTGTGGCCCCGGGCAAGAATTGTACCAATTGTTTCCCTGTAAATACAAGTAAAGAAGGTTCACTATAAATAACAGTATGCAATAAGCATGTCAAAAGTTGCATAGCGGAGTCCTCTTGATATATAGTATTCACAACTGTTTATTAATTATAATGTCTAGGTCAAACTTTAAAATGATTACATCACCGAAGTATAGATCCACAGATAGAGAGAAAGCTAAGGGAATTCAATCAGGATCAATGGAATATGCTTGCTAGAAGAACCAACAAAATTAGAAGCAGAAAATGGCACAAATGGACAATGGAAACTGCTCATTGCAACCTTTCAACTGAAGGACTTAATACTTCAACGAATCTAAAACTAATATGATTCAACTTTGTTATCTGCCATCAATAAGCATACACACACTGACCAAAATCACAGTCACAAGTGTTGATGCTTGATACACAGTCACAAGTACATGATCAAGCTATTAGTCTTGAGTACTTCAGAGCTTGCTTCAGTTGACCAAACAAGTGTGTCTGATTCACCCTGATTTTGAAAGCTATGTATAGTGTATACATAGCATGTTTACCTAGTTCTAGCGTGTTTGTATCACCCAATTGTATAAAGTGTTCTCTGCATATGTACCGCACATTTACGTGCATATATTTAGGCATAGAGGCTCATAACAAATACACATGTTCTTGGACCTTGGTAATATGTGTATCATTATTTTCCTAGGATGAGGAATATATTTTGAGCAACACTAACATACTACGTGTGTTTCTCCATACAAACTCATGGGTATTTATCTAGCATGAGGAAAGCAAAGAATTGGGAAAAGAATAGCAAAACACAACAAGAGAACCATTAGATCAATGGTACTCCCTCCGTTTCTTTTTAGTTTGCATATAAAATTTGGTCAAAGTCAAGCTTTATAAAGTTCAACTAACTTTATATTAAAAAATAACATTCACAATATGAGATCAATATTATCAGATGCATCATGAAATGTATTCTCATACTATATAGTTTTAGTATTGTAGATGTTCGTGTTTTTTGATATAAATTTGGTCAAAATTTGCATAGTTTGACTTTAAACAAATTATATATGCGGAGTAAAAAGAAACGGAGGGAGTAATAAGCAACACCATTGAGATAATGGTCTACCAAATGGAAATGCATTTTTACCAATCCAACTTGGAGTCCACATCTAAAGAGAAAGTTGATTCAATAGGCGTCATAGCTTCTTCGGCGGTCTACATACACAATAAAATGAGTTTTCAGCCGAAGTCAACTTCATAAAATTGAGTTCCGATCCACAGTGAAGCACTACACTGTGAAATCGTAACCAAAATATTTGCTTCATAAATGAAACTGAGGCACCTAATCCTGAATTCAATACAAAGAAAAGAAGAAGCACACTATTGTTGACTGCTCAAGCCTTGCCACATATATTAAACTAGTTTTGGATGAGAACCATGATTCGTAGCTGGAAGCTTCAGGTGCAGGCATAATTATTGGGGATATTATACCTTGTTAAATGCTAATAAAAGAACACAAAAGAGAATCATAGCTAATTTGCTTTCGTCTTCCCAAAAGCAAAATGAGGCGGCTACATCGAGAAACAATAAGAAGTCAAGCAACATCTAGTTTTATGCCAACTACGAAGCTTATTTCAATTTTGGTTGCCAATGGTGCCCCTTGATCAGTTTTTTTCAAGTGGTAACAATGAGGTTGCTTGTTTTGGTACCACAAAATCGGCTTCCCTAGGCAGACCAAAATTTTGTCTACTAAGTGGTTTGGCCACCAACTTACCTAGCCCACCTCTGAAAACTTGTCGATTTTCGACAAGTTTTAGAGTTGTCAAATGTAGTGTGCCAAAATGATGGTCAGCCAAACTTCTGCCGCCGACCAAGTAAATTTGTTAATTTTGCAAAGTTCCAGATATATGGTTTGAAAATCAGTTCAACTTTCAATTAGGAATAACTAATTCAACCAGGGATCCCGAATGGTCAAGACTACCACACCACTGGGTAGCCTTGGTCATTTGTCAAGGACCGCTAGCCTATTAACCACAACCACCACCACCACCGCCCCCCATTCCCCGCAAGAATGTAACCATTCAATCTCACTTGAATAGAATTCAAGAGGAAAGGCCTCCAAGGGCTTGAAGATTTGGAATGGATCTGAGGGAGTCACCTCACACGCCTAATCCTCCGGCCTCCAAGGTGACATTGTCAGGAGTTTGAAAACATCAAACGACATTGCCGCAATTAAAAAAATAACCAAAGATGAAGGCGGAGGCTAATCCCAATCAGACGCACGTTGTTGATGCACATGTGTTGCTCTGATGGCGAATGCACGACAAGGTTAACGGTTGTGGTATTTTTTGAATTATGTTAGTAGAGTATGCATATTATTTATTTTTTACTTTTTCTTAGTCTAGTTGTCATCTGCACGTATAGCAAGAAGATCAAGTTCAAATGAGTAGTGGGTGGTGTATTCAAGGGCTATATAATTAGTTGGCACTAGCATGTATTGCGCAAGGAGCGGATGGTGTATCCAACAGGATTGCTAGTTTGGTATCTAATAATGAGTTGTGCCTATAAAGAGAACAAGTCAAAATTAGGAGGAGATTATGGCAAACAATGTGGCTTGACAATTAGATTTGTCGTGGTCGAGTTGGTGGAGTAGACAAGTTTGGATTTAGATTTTGGAAATAATCCACAGCTTACGTAGTCATCTCTGAGTTGAAAACATGGTTTCCAATCCAAGTTTGCCTACATGTGATGCATACATGAGCCATATTCATGTTTGATTCATTCTCCTACTTTTCATGTATGAGTAAGTCTACAAGTCGTGTAGTTTGGTTGCTATAAATAAAATGGGAAGGTGAAAAACCAAAGGCCTGAAATTTTATCAAAATTATTAATCATACTTCAGCTTATGCCTATGTGATACCAAAAGGAAACATTGATTTGCCCCATAGTAGATGTGCCTAAGAGGATCTGTCCTCCTTTACATTGCTATTCTATCTTATGCCCCAAATTGATATCCCAGTACAAGCTTGGGCATTTACTTACTAGCTTGCAGAGCTGTCAACCAAACGATAGCTCGTCAGATCCACGCTGTTCGTCACACATCAAGATCTGAACACCAGACATTTCTATAACTTGCTGACGTTCAGAGGGGTATCCTGGGACATGAAGTCTTATGTTTGGAACAACATCATCCCCCTGAGACATCGAATTTTCCTGTGGCTTGCTTTCAAGGGCCGTTTAAACACTAAATACAATATGGTGCGCAAGCACTGGGCTGCTATTGCTCCGGTTGCGGATTGTGACACTTGCCCGGCCACAGAAACAATCAGTCACATCATTCTGCGTTGCAGGCACAGCTCGCAGCTGTGGGACAAGTTGGAAGTTGCAGGCCTAGCGGCTGATGCTAATGATATCTCCAGCTTTGTGCACCAGGTGCAAGAGAGTTCGGTCTTTGGACAGCTGTGGTGCATCCTCTTTGCTGCGTGTGCTGTCACAGCTTGGCAAGCTACAAATGATCGCACTTTCAACAATAAGATCTGGACTCCCAGGGTACTTTTTACACACACAGCAGAATTGCTTAAGCTATGGAGCAACAGGGCGAGACACGTACGAGACAAGCAAGTTCTTCTCTCCTGGGCTGCTAGGTTGCATGGCTGATTTCTGATGTAGCTCCCCCAGCTTTCTGTTTCGACCTTGTTTCCTCTCTGTGTTTTCCTGGCTCTCAATAGCTAGGGGTTTGGAGGCGCTTTGTTTCCAACAAACTCATGTAATTTGGCCTATGGTCATCCGGGCTCCGGCTCGTTTTGAATGCATAAGGCAGATATAGGTCTGCCTTTTCTTTCAAAAAAAAAAAGATAACCCAGTAGAGAATATTTTTTGCTGAAAACTGTAGAGGAAACCCCAAGATGTTTTTTTAGCAAAACAAATAAGTATGTACAATTAGCACTATGCAAGACAGGGGCGGGGGGCATATATAGGGGGGAGGAAAGAGGGGAGGAGAACAAGAAGAATGTACAAGCGTATGTGCAAGGTGATCTAGGCCAGCGCATCAAGCGAGATGCGAAGGGGAGCAGCTCGCTCCTTCATTCTTGAAGAGAAAGAATCAAGTGCCCAAACTGAGGTTGATATGTCAAAGATTATATAAAGCCGAGCAAATCCAGTCACCTCAACTATGGGGCAAATCCTAAATTCCCTCGTGAAAAACATGTTAGGACCAAAACTATGAAGATGTTGCACACCTTTTCAGTTAAGTCCAACGCTCCACTTATGATTGTAGTCTCATCATGGGTAAGCTCTCCACCCTTGCCAGCCTGCCATGAGAGAGGCAATTAACTGTGAGATAACATTGGTACAAGTGCATACTTCTTATAAGGTTACATGCTAAAAGCATATTACCGCTTTGCTAAAAGCATATTACCGCTTTGCTATGGATAGAAACAAGAGCTTTCAACTGAGCTCGCCTGAAAAGCGCAGATTCATGCCCAAGAGCAAAGTCTAGGAGCTGTGGGGCAATATAAAATGTCAACCACTTCAGTCACCAATAGATAAATCACATCAAGGTTAAACTTTGAACAAAAAATTAAAACAGATAAGGTTACATACTGTTCCATGTCAGTTTACTAAAGGGATACTACATTAACCTACAACATTTGTACTTAATTACTGCATGAGCTGTGTACATTAATTGCAATTTTTCAATCACACATGAACACTACATATTTTTTGTTTGAAATAGAACAAAAAGGTACAAACAGATTGTTCATGGCTCTTAGCTACAGAAACCTTGATACAAGCTAGCTACAGCAAGGGGCGTTCACTAAATATGCTTGAACACAAAGTTAACTGTTGACGATCGCTTTCCCAGAAGAAAATTAGCATCACCAAACTAATGGCAGGGATTAAGAAAGACCTAAAGTATTATAACAGGTATGGACTTCAGAAGGATTGATTTTTCTGACTGGAAACAAATGCCTGGAAATTATAAGACTCTTTAAACCTACCAATAACACCCTACTTAGTAGAGAACCATAACTAGCAAGCACTACCTTCCATTACTCTTTTGCATCGCGCAGACATGGGCCATACCTACAATTTCCAGTCACTATTTTTTCTTTCTCGAGATATCTGGCAGCAGTAGTTCAAGTCCCAACATACAACAGCGAACAAATAAATAGAACTACATGTTCTTTCGTAAGAGATCTAAAATTTGTGTTAGCTCAGCATATACAAACCAACAAGGCTGCTGAAATGGAAAGTAAAGCAATAATGGATATCTATGATAACCCAAATACCAGCTATGATGAGCAGGGCTAAATAAGAATAGAAACAAGAAAGCACTTGCACGCATGTTACCAAAATTTCCTAATTAGAGAAGTGTAACCAAAATATCACTTCATGACCTTGTCCATCACCAAAGAGCAGTGAGCCCAGGCCTCATAATAATAGTCTAATTCACTGGAATTCAAAATCTAGGCCACTGGATAAGCTTCAAAGGATTTTGATACAGTACAAATTAAAACTTTTCTATTGAGTAATGTGACTTGGCTGATTTACCTTCCCAATCGGGTAAGCAATAGGATAGGCAATGAACATGACGATGCGTACGAGCCAGACAAAGCTAGCACCCACTGCCAGCCCATACCTGGTACATATTGCTTGAGGTATAACCTGGTTGTCGAAATGTAATGATCAATCAGATAATCTGTGGGCCGGTAACAGAAATATAAATGCTTGGACATAAGATGCATTACCTCCCCAAAGGCAAGAACAAATGTCACTGACAATATAATTGCAAGAACAGGATTGAAAATCCTGTCAAGGAATATAGGGAGAGCCTGAAAAGGGCGCAAAGAAGTAAGCAGAAGAGCCACTGGTTAAAATAAAAAAACACAAGAGAAGAATGGATTCTCTGTCTACAAATAGCTCAACAATTCAGAAATAAAGTACGGGAAAAAATATGCACATGTGTCAATTAAACTAGGAGAAAAAGTTTGCAAATATTGATGTTGAAGATCCTTAGTGCAGAGCTCACCAAACATACCCACAAGACAAGCGAAGATACTGACATGAATGTTATGAAATAACTTAGCAGTTAGCACTGTGGTTATGTTGAATTCTGGGAGTTTAATTGTCAGCTCATAGCCTCATACTATCCAGTTTACAATATCAGTCCTCTGTCATGCAAAATATTGGCATTGCATGTTGTCCAGCTTGACATGATTAAGAAATTCAGACAAGTGCACGCTCATATTAGCAACTTAATCACAAGTAACAGACTGAACATATGCTCTGTTAACTCAATGACTTAATTATATAGCATAACAATCCTAATAGAACTCTACAAGAAAATCCTATTGCTTCAAAAACTAGAATGAGGAGCTTAGTAGTATATTAATTTAGCTACAGCTTTTTGGTACATTCTCAAGTAAATCATGGCTACACCATTTTGTACATTCCCAAGTAAATCACTTCAGAGTAAATTTATATTGGGCGCATTCCCAAGTACATCACTTTAGAGTAAATTTATATTGGGCGCAAAGCATGATAATGTAAACTTGATAAGGCACCAACACAGGACTAAAATCCTTTTTTTCTTCAAAAGAATGCAAACACTGAAAAACAATAAATGCAAACACTGGCTCCCACATGTAGAATGATCATATACCGGAAATCGTGCGACAGCGTGATTTAATACAGACAAAAGTGAACAAGGTGTTCAAGGTCAATAACTTTTCGAGTGCCTGAGCTAGAAACTTGAAACCAAAATTGCGTACCTCCATGGCACAAGCATTACAGAGCAGCAGAGTGACAAGAAGCTGGTGCTGCTTTTTTACAACCGGAAGGATAGCAGCTGCAGCAAACATAATGCATCAGTAACCTAAACAGAAACAGCAACAGAAAATGCCAATCGGGTAAAGGAGATGAGCCGTGTTTATCTGCATGGGTCGGACATTAGCTACTGTGCTGAATGATGCAGCATTTAGCTAGCAGTAACAGTCAATAAGCGGGATCATTGCTGCCATTAGTTAGAAATAAAATTTGTAAATCCTGGCAGATGAGCTCTTAGATGTCCACATAGAGATGTGTAATATAATTGCCTAAGACGAATGATGTTTTGTCCTAATGTGAGACTGGGGAATGGAAAATCATGGAACAGACAACGGGAAAGAGGAGGGCGCCTGGTCCAACTATCCAGCCGTAGGCCCCACCCACGACATTTTCCGCCGCCGGGGGATAGACGCGGGGAGCAGACTAATCATATCCAATCCAATCCAAACCCCTCCGGCGGCGACCGGCGCAGCCGTTGTTGTGACGGAGCGGAGGAGGCGGGTGTTTGGGGATCTTACCGGCCTGAGCCTTCTCGGCGTCGGTGCCGCTGCGCATGAGGATCTCCAGATCCACGGGGCCGAGCGACATGAGGCCCAGGGTGAGCCCCGACATGATCCCGGCCAGCAGCACCAGGAGGGCGGAGAAGGCGGCGTACGCCCACCACAACGCCGTCCCGAACTCCGTGTCCTCCCCACGCACCGCCGCCATCAGCAGCGCCGCGCTCGGCGCGGGCCGCGCCGCCGCCCCCACCACCATCCGCACCGCCACCGCCGCCAGGCTCGCGGCCCTCGCCCTCCCGGCCGACGACATCCGGGGCTGCAGCCTCCGCTCTCAATGTGGGCGAGAGAGAAGAACACGAATGCAGCCCTGCTGTCCTGCTCGGTCCTCGCTGCACAGTCATGCCCAACCACCACCACAAAGTCTTTTGGGTGCGTTTGATAGCACGTATGGACCTAGTCTGGTTATTCTTCTCTCACGCCAACTCCAGCGCTAGAACCCATCCCGACGTCCGTTTTTTGTCTGTTTGGGGAGCGATTTGGTGGACGTCCGGGGGGCGGACAGGAGCATGAGTCATCGGCACCCAACGAGCTTGGCTCTCTAGAGGAAGGGACGACTACGGATACTTCATCAGCAAATAAACAGTTGTGGTCTGCGCTTTGGAAAATATATGTGGTGCCGAAAGTAAGAGTTTTCTGATGGCGAGTGCTTCGCGGTATCTTGCCGGACTCCTCAACCTTGAAGCGTCGACACATTAAGCCACTCGGACGCTGTGACATCTGTCAGGCAATGGATGAAGATTTGATGCATGCGCTTATTTCATGCTCGCATGCGAAGCAGTTCTGGATTGCGGCCAAGGAGCGATTCGACCTTCAACTCCCTCGGTTGCATCCGTTAACGTGGGCGCGTGATATTGTGTTGGATCCTATGTTCACAGACGACAACAGATGCAAGATCATCACAATCATGCACGCCATATGGACCTCCAGGAACAAGTGGACTCATGATCAAGACGGATATGATCCTGTTCAGACACTCAAATGGATCCATGAAACCCTATCTTTGCTGGAGTTACCTGTCCGTCGCACAAGGATGCAGGCGGGACAGGGCTGGAGACCCCCTGACACGGGGTGGATTACCATCAACACCGATGGATCGGTTTTCCCGGATGGATTAACAGGCGGAGCTGGTGGTGTTGCCCGGTCCCATTTATCCTTCATTGGGGCTTGGTGCATGCCGCTAGTTGGCGTTTCCGATCCTTTCATCGCCGAACTACTAGCCTTCCGGGAGGGTGTGATCTTTGCTCAGCTTCGCGGGATGTCACATGTGATCATGGAGGTCGATAGCATGGAGCTGGTCACCCAATGGATCTCGCACGGCAACTCACGGTCGGTTGCAGCGCCTATCTTACGAGAACTAGATGATATAGTCCTCAATTTTGTTTCTTTTTCGGTTCACCATGTTAGCAGGGAGTTCAATACTCCGGATCACTCGTGTGCACAACGTGCTTGCTCTCTCGAGGCCACGGAGTGCTGGTTAGAGCAGAGCCCCGATTTCCTCCTTGTTAGCCTACGGGCAGACTGTAACCGAATGATCCTGAAATAAAGTTCTAGTTTCGATGCAAAAAAAAAACTCCAGCGCTAGACCCCATCCGGACATCCGTTTTTGTCCGTTTGGGGAGCGATTTGGCGGGCGTCCGGGGGGCGGACATGAGTATGGGTCATCGGCGACCAACGCGCAGAAGGCTCCTGGCACCCCAAAAACAGTCTGTCCCGCCTCGCCCCGAGCTCGCTATGCCGCCTCGCGCACACCCCAGAGCACAAGGCCGCGGCCGCCCTTTCCTCTGTCGTCGCCCCCAGGCCGCGGCC